>NC_045440.1:89503499-89608892 GCF_002776525.5 Piliocolobus tephrosceles
TTTGTTCTCCCAAAAACCTATTTGTCTTTCCTAAAGAAATCCATTTGTTTTCCTTATAGAAGTCTTTTCTCCCGGCTTGCTTCTCTTACTAAGTTAGATATATAAACTTCTAACTTTAACCTTTTAGGAAACTACTTCTTTTGTAAACTATTGCATACAAATAAACTGTTTTTTTCTCTTGTTAATCTGTATTTTCACAGCATACCTTCCACCCAGATCCTGAATTTGAGAGGGTAGAGGAAAAGTTTTCTTCTCTAACACCTTCGTTCTCTGTCAATGGCTTAGCTGGATTGCCAGTCTTCCTATTAAAAGCAGCAATTTATTCTTCCAAAGTTGTTTCTAAATAATATTCCATAGAATTTTCTTTTTAAATAACCAGGTAATACCTACCCGTGACATCAAGAGAGAACCGTGGTCAGTAATTTTAGTGCCTCGGGAGCATACTTTTAAGTATACATTGTTTTTCAACCAACATTGGAAAGGGAAAGTTCCAAACCATACTAATTGGACCTACATTTAACATTGTAAATTCCTCCTCAAATAGTTGCTAATGGTTTGCTGGGACAATACTTCATGTCTGTAATAACTCTTAAAATTAAATTACTAATATCTTTGGATTTGTGGATCATCTTTTACTTAATATCCAAAGGGGAAATTGTGAGGTTTTTTTTAAATGCCTGGGTAAAATTCTGAAATGATAGATTATTTCAATTTCAATAGCTGCTGACATTCACACTAGCTTTTCTTCAGTTGACAAAGTAAACAATAAAACTTCAGCAAAACTGGAAAATGTAAGAACTGCCAATGTGTAGGCCCCCAAAGGATCCAGCAGGTTATAGAGTCCAAATTCCTTATTTTGTAAATGAGGAAACTGAGGACAAACGCCCCAATGTAGTTGCTTGAAGGTTATAAAATGGCAGGGATACACATAGTTGCTCCTTAAAACGTAGAGTTTTGAAAGATTAGAGGATTTGAATATGTTTACATGTCAAGTGATTTTCTAAAGCTTTGGCTACTGAATTGGCTCTGAGTCAGCATGGCCCTTTGCCATATCAAATAAGAAAACTCACAAACAGATGACTCACTTACATAATGCATTTCTTTTGGAGCTAGGTCCTTGGCAACTGGAAAGGGTGAGTAGTGATTTTAAACATTGACTCTACAGTGAAGAAGGTCACTGTGTGGTCATAAATGAGGAAAGTTATAAGATAATTTTGATGGCTTTTCTGACTTAGCATGCCTACAAGAAATCAAAATTCTGCGTGATGACACAGTCTGTCTATCTTAAGTAATCTTTACTGGGCATCAGGCCATGAATCTTGTAAACATAGGTTAAAGCTCTTTGAACATTGATTATAACTAAGAGCAGCCGACTTTTTCACTGCACCATAAACCTCTTATGACTCTGACTCATCAGATGATTTGGAAAAGGTGTACTCACTGACAAAGAAAAAGAAGAAATATAGGTGAGTTAAGTCACTTTAGTCCTAGAGGAGAAAAACTGAGCATTAATAACATTTTAGAATTTATTTTTTGCCTGGGGTCAAATGACCAATTTCAGACAGCATTTCAAATTATCGTTTTCAGCATGGCAGAGAAAAGCACATCAGAACCTCAGCAGAGCCTGAATACTTTCAACTCAGTTGAACAGTTCATGCAATTAATTATGAGTCTTAATAGAAATATATTCACTTTTACCTTGAGAGTATGAGAGGACATCCTAGAATATGGGTCAAAGTCCTATAACCAACACCTATGTGATAAATGAATTTACTACATTAGGCATTTAGTCCCTAACTTGGCATTCTACCTCCTTCCTCAGCCAAATTATATTTCTTCATCAGTACTCTTTCTCAAACCATTACTCAATGACAATTCAAGCCACATAAACTTGAACTTTTGTGATCTGCGTGTCTATGCTTTAAGTTTCACTCTTTACCATTCACTTTAATAAATATTGATATAGCATGCTCAATCCAAAGTGCACATCTTTTGAAACCTTGACTCCATGGGTAATAATTATGACAATATTTATAACAAACAATTATAAGAGCATATTACTAGCAATTGTATTCCAGAAAATTGGATTATAAAGAATAACTAAAAAATTCCTGAAAACACATAAATTCCTGAAAACACATAAATTAGTGAAACTGGCTCAAAAAGAGATAGAACATCTTAACAGACCTATACTAACTAAAAAGATTGAATCATTCATCAGAAACCTTCCAACAAAGAAAAGCCCTGGACCAGATGTGTTCACAGGTGAATTCTAACAAAGAGTTAAAGAAGAATTAATATGCATCTTTCTTAAACTTTTGCAATAAATAGAATAGGAGGAAACACTTTTTAATTCATTTTATGAAGTCATCATTACTTGGATACCAAAGCCAGATAATAAAATAACGAGAAAATAAAATTATAGATGAATATCTCTTACGAATATAAATGCAAATATCTATCCTCAATAAAGTATTAGCAAATCTAATACAACAATATATTCAAAGTATTATTAAGCTTGATTGAGTGGGATTAGCATAAAAAATCAAGGGTCCTTCAATATAAGAAAATCAATCCATGGAATACATCACATAAATAGAATATAGGTAAAAAACAAACACATAAACATTTCAATTGATGCAGAAGTGGTATTTAACAAAATTGAGGATAATTTTATGATAAAAACTCTCAGAAAACTTAGAATGGAATAATTCATCAATATGATAAAGGGCTCTTATGAAAAACCCACAGCAAATATTATATTCAAAAAAATATTCAAACTGAAGGCTTTACCCCTAAGAGTAGGAAGAAGACAAGAATGCCTGCTTTCACCACTGCTATTAAGCATGGTACTGGAAGTCCCTACCAGAGCTACTATAAAGGTAAAAAAAAGAGAAAAAGCATTCATGTTGGAAAAAAAAAAAAAAAAAAAAAAAAAACATGTTAAAACCATCTCTATTTATAGATGTCATGGTCTTACACCTGGAAAATCCCAAAGAATCTAGTAGAAATCTCCAATAGCTAGTAAATGAATTCAGCAACATTGCAGCATAAAATTCAATAAAGAAAAATCAGTTTAGTATTTATATGACAACATGACCAACCGAAGAGAAAATTAAGAAAGCAATTATCTTTGCAATAAAGTCAAAATAGTTAAATACTGAGGAATAGATCTAACAAGGTGAAATACTTGTATGTTGAAAGCTATGAATATTGCTAAAAGAAATTAGATAAGACATGAGTAATAAAGAAGTTTGTGTTTACGGACAGAAAGACTTAACATTGTTAATGTGTTAATGCCACATAAAGTGATTTGCAGATTCAACGCAATCCCTATATAAATTCTAACAGACTTTTTCATAGAAATGGGAAAGATATCCTCAAATTCATATGGATTTTTAAGGGACCCCAAATAGTCAATTAATTAAAGAAGAAAAATAAAGCTGGAGGACTCACATTTCCAGACTTTGCAATGTCCTGCAAAGCTATAGTACTTAAAACAGTATGGTGTTGGCATAAAGACAAACATGTAGACTCATAAAATATAATAGCACAAAAATAAACCCTGCATACTTAGTCAAATTATCTACAAAGATGCCAAAACCACTCAAAGAATGAAAGGACAATATTTTCAATAAATGTGCTGTCCACATACAAAAGGATGAATTTGAACCCTTACGTTACAACATATACAAAAATTAACTCAAAATTATCAAAAACTTTAATGGCCGAAACTACAAAAGTCTTAGAGGAAATCATTGGGGAGAATCTTCATGACATTGGATTTGGTAATGATTTCATTCATATGATACCAAACACACAGGTAAGAAAAAAATGTAAAGTTGAACTTCATCAACATTAATAATTTTTGTTTATCAGAGGACACTATCAAGAAAGTTAAAAGATTCTGGTTGCTAATATTTTGTTGAGGAATTTTGTATCTATGTTCATCAGGATTATTGGCCTGAAGTTTTCTTTTTTCCTTGTGTCTCTGTCAGATTTTGGTATCAGGATGATGCTGGCTTTGCAGAATGAGTTACGGAGAAGTCCTCCTCCTCATTTTTTTTTTTTTTTTGAATAATTTCAGTAGGATTGGCACTAGTTTTTCTTTGTACATCTGGTAGAATTTGGCTGTAAGTGCATCTTGTCAAGAGCTGTTTTGGTTTGTAGGATTTATTTAAATTACTGATGCAGTTTAAGAACTTGTTATTGGTCTGTTTAGGTTTCTACTTTCATCTCAGTTCAATGTTTCCAAGAATTTATCCATTTCCTCTAGATATTGGACTTTGTGTGCATAAAAGTGTTCATAAATGTCTCCGAAGATCTTTTGCGTTTCTGTGGGATGGATTATACTGCATATTCTCATTTATAAGTGAGAGATAAACATGGAATACACATAAACTTAAAGATGGGAACACTGGGGAATAATAGAGGGGGAAGAGAGGGAGAGGAGCAAAGATGAAAAACTACCTGTGAAGTACTATGCTCACTACCTGGGCAATGGGTTCAATCATAGTCCAAGCCTCAGCATCACACAACATACCTTTATAACAAACCGGCACATGTACACCATGATTCTAAAATAAAAATTGAACAAGAAAAAATGATGCTTAGTATAAATTATTTAAATGTTTTGCAGAAAGTTTATACAATTTATTTCCTACAAGTTTACTGTGATTTTTTAGAGCCTATGATTGCTATGAATCATGGTAACTTATAAGGTGGTCACAAGAATGAAGTGGATAAAAGGTGATGAAACTGAGACATGGAAGCCAAAACCAAAAGGATCATATATTGGTGTGGTTTTGGGAGGTTAAGAGATGACAAAATTGATTCTGGTTTCTGCTACTGGGAAAATGTTTATTTTTTGGTTTGTTTATAGAGAACAAGAGAAAAAACTAAAAGTAAAAATCAAGGATATGCCCCCTCCCGTTAAACAGTTTAAAAAGTTAAAAGAAAATTTGTAGAATGAGATAAAGTATTTACAAATTATGTAAATGATACAAGATTAATATCTAGGATATATAAAAAGCAATTACAACTGAACAATAATGACAACAACAAGAAAAAAGTTCAAAAAGGTCAAAGCACTTGAGTAAACATTTCTTTAAAGATAAACAAATGGCCAATAAGCACATTAAAATATACTCAACCTCATTAGTTATTAGGGAAATGCAAATCAAAACCAAAATAAAATACCACTTCATACCTACTAAGAGGGCAACTACCAAAACCACTGAAAAATAACAAGTGTTGGCGAGGATGTGGAAAAATTGAAACCCTCCTGCATTGCTGGTGGGAATGTTAAATAGTGCAGCCACTGTGGAAAACAGTTCGACACGTTCTAAAAAAAAGTTAAAAATATAATAATCATATGATCCAGAAATGTCACTACTAGGTATGTATCCAAAGCAATTCCACTATTAGGTATATATCCAAAGTAATTGAAGCAGGGAATAGAAACCCATACAGCGATGTCTTCACAGCAGCATTATTCATAATAACCAAAAGGTAGAAATAACTCAGGTGTCCATTAACAGATAATGAATAAGCAAAATGTGGCCTAAAGACACAATGGAATACTATTCAGTCATAGAAAAAATTATTTTCCTACTTTATTGAAGTATAGTTTGCAGTTAAAAATGTTATACATATACACACACACATATATAGTGTACAACTAGATGATGTATGAATAGTGTATGAATGCAATATATGAATTAGTGAATGAATAGTATATGAATGTAATATATGAATACAGTCCGAAATGTTCATCACAATCAACTAAAGTAACATATATATAACCTCATATTTCCTTTTTTGTTGTGAAAACAAGATTTATCTTCTTAGCAAATTTCAGGTACACAATAGAATACTATTAACTATAGTCACATTGTTGTACATTAGATCTTTAGAACTTACTTATCTCATGTAACTAAAACTTTGTACTCCTTGATCATCTCCCCATATCCCTTTTCTCCAGTCCCTGGTAACTACCATTCTAATTTTCGTTTTATAGGTTTGACTTTTTCAGGTTCCACATGTGAGCTCATGCTGTATTTGTCTTTCTGTGTCAGGCTTGTTTCACTTAGCATAATACCCTCCAGTTGTACGCATGTTGTCATAAAAGGGATGATTTCTTTCTTTCCTGAAACTGAATAATATTTCATTGTGTGTATATATGATTATTTATAGAAATGTAATTATTTTTGTATTTTGATTTTATAACTTGCAATTTTATTAAAGGTGTATTAGTTCTAACAGTTTTTTAAAATCTTTACAGTTTTCTACATATATGATTATGTCATCAACAATTATAAATGATTTTTTTATTTGGATGCCATTTATTTCTTTTTCTTGTCTAATCACATTGGCTAGGTCTTTCAGTGCTATTTTCAAAAGAAGTGACTAGAGTGGAAATCTTTACCTTGGACCATATCTTAGAGGAACAACTTTTGTGTGTTCCCCATTATTTATGATGCTAGCTGTGGGCTTTTCATATATGGCTTTTATTGTGCCTTCTAAAACTATAGTCAGTCGTCTATATCCCTGGGTTCCACATCCCTAGATTCAACCATGGGTAGAAAACATAATTTGCGGGATGCAAAATCTGCAGATTTGAAGTGGCAGTGTTTGTATCCACAGTTCTGCAAGGGCTGACCATGAGATTTGAGAACTCATGGTGTTTTGTAACCACAGAAGGTCCTAAAAGCAATTCCCCTCAGATACTAAGGGACAGTTGTATTTTGCTAATTGTTTTAAACATGAATGGATGTTGAATTTCATCAAATGTATTTCCTGCATCTATTGAGATGGTCATTTTAAAATACTTTTATTAATGTTTGTATCACACTGATGGATTTTTGTATGTTGAATGATCCTTGAATTCCAGGGATAATTCACACTTGGTCATGGTGTATGATGCTCTGAATTTAGCAGAATTTGGTTTGCTCATATATTATTGAGTACTTTTAATTTATGTTTATTAGAAATATTATATTGTGGTTTTCTTTTCTTGTAATGTCTTTGTCTTATTTTGGTATGAGGGTGACTTGGAACTCATAAAATAAGTTTGGAAGTGTTTGATCATTTTCTATTTTAGGGAAAAATTTAAGAAGGTTTGATGTTAATTCCTCTTTGATGTTTGTTAGAATTCATTTATAAAGCCATCTAGTCTTGGGGTTTTATTTGTTAGGAGATATTTGATTATTGCTTCAATCTTAGATTTTTTTTATCTATTCCTGCTTTTTATTTATTCTTGATTTCATTTTGTTTGGTTATATGGTTCTAGAAATTTATTCATTTATTCTAGGTTATGCAACATGTTGGTATATGATTATTCATAATATTCCTTTATGATCATTTTTATTCCTGAGACATACATTGTAATGTCTTCTCTTTCATGTCTGGATTTTATTGTCTGAGTCCTCTCTCATTTGCTTTTAGTCTAATAAAGGGCTTATTTTTTCTAAACACCAACTCTGGAATTGTTTCTTCTTTTCTATTCTCATAAAATCTCTATTGTACTTATTTGTGATCTACTCTTATTTCCTTTTCCCTCCCCCACCAACATTAGGTTAGTTTGTTGCTATTTTACTAGTTATTTCTGATGTTAAGTTCAAGTGTTTATTTGAAGTCTTTCTTCTTTTTTAATTTAAGTGTTTATCACTGTAAACTTTTCTCTTATTACTCTTGTACTCTTATTACTGCTTTTGCTGTATCTCATAGGTTTTGGTATGTTGTATTGTCATTTTTAATTGTATTTTGATTTCCTCTTTGACCCAATGATTGTTCAAGCTATGTGTTTAGTTTCCAAGTATTTGTGAATATTCCAGTTTTCTTCCTGTTACTAGTTTTAATTTTCATTCTATTGTGGTCAAGAAAAAATACTTGGAATGATTTCAATATCCTTAAATTTGTTAAGATTTATTTTTTGAACTAATAAGTGATCTCTACTGGGGAATGTTCCTTGAGTTTTTGAGAAGAATGTGTATTCTTACGCTGTTTGTTGGAAAGTTCTGTTTGTGTGTGTTGGGTCCATTGGTCTACACATTGTAGAAGTCTGTTATATCTCTCTTGGTTTTCTGTCTGAATGTTCTATTCATTATCATTGTAAGTGGAATATCAAACATCCCCTGCTGTTTATATTGCTGTCAATTTCTGTCATTCGATCTGTTAATATTTTCTTCACATATTTACATGCTTTGATGCTGGGGGCATATATATTTATGATTGTTATATCTCCCTGTTGAATTAATCTTTTATCATTATATAATGTTTTTCTTTGCATTTAGAGACAGGTTTAGAACTAAACTATATTTTATCTGATATAAGTATAGTCACACCTGCTTTCTTTTAGTTATCTATTTCATGGAATATATTTTTCTATTCCTTCACTTGCAGCCTATGTGTGTCTTTAAGTCTAAAGCGAGCCTATTTTACATATATCTGTGACTTTTTTTTCTGTATAACCCCTCCAAGCCTTTTGATTGGAGAGTTTAGTTCATTTTCATGTAAGGTGATTATTGGTAAGTTTGGCCCTACTACTGCCATTTCGTTCATTCTTTTGAATCTATTTTTCAGTTGTTTCTCTATTCTTTTTCGTCTCTTTCTGTCTTATTTTGTTATTCAATAATTATTTAACATTTCACTTTGATTGTTTTCTCTTTATCTTTTGTACATCTATTACAGATTTTTCTTTGTGATTGGCTTAATGTTTGTATACTGTATCTTGTTTTGAGATGCCATAAGTTGTATCTTATAGTTAAACCTTCTATTTTAAGTTGGTAACAACTTAACTTCAGTTAAGACTGAAATTAAAACTACAATTTTACTTTCCTCCTTCAGCTTTGTGTTATTGTAGTCATGATTTGCTTTTATTAATACTGTATATGCATTAACAAATTCTTATCTTTTAACTTTTATATTAGAATTAAAATAAATTTTGCATCACCATTAAAGAGTAAGAATGATCTGTATATGGTTATATAGTCACCTTCCCCAGTGAAATTTATGCTTTCATATGCTTTTGTATTGTTGTTTAGTATGGGTTTACTTCAATTTGAAGAATTTATTTAAGCATGTCTTGTAAAGCATGTTTAGCAGTGTTGAACTCCCTCAGTTTTAGCCTGGGAAAGTTTTTATCTCTTCTTTCTGAAGGACACGTTTCCTTTCATAGTATTCTTCAACGGCAATTTTTTATTTCATTACTTTGAATATGCCATCTTATTTTCCCCTGGTTTGTGAGGTTTCTGCTGAGAAATCTACCAACAATCTTATAGAGATTCTGTTATATGTGATATTATTCTTTTTTAGCCTCTTTCAAAATGTACTTTTTGTCCTTGACTTTAGATAAGTTGGCCATAATGTATCTCTGAAGATCACTTGATCTTCAACTTATTTGGGGTTTATGGGCATAATGGATTTGGTTGCCTGTTTCTCTGCACAATTTGAAGAACTTTTCTATCATTTAAAAAAAATTAGTTTTGACTCCTTTCTTTTGCTCCACTCTTTCTGGGAATTTCATTTATATGTAAATTATTTCACTTAATGGTATCCCATAAATTATAAAGGCTTTCTTCACTTATTTTCATTCTTTCTTCTTTTCATTCCTCTAACTGAATAATTTTAAGTGATCTGTCTTCAAGTTCACTGATTCTTTCATTTGCATGATTGAGTTTTCTGTTGGGGCTCCCTATTGAAATTTTCAGCTCCAGAATTTCTGTGTTTTAAAAAATTGTTTCTTATATATAACTTCTAATTATGTTCATGTATTGTTTCCCTGATTTTGTTTAGTTGATTTTCTTTGTTCTCTTGTAGATCACTGAGCTTTCCTAAGATTTTTTTGAATCCTTGGTCAGTGAATTGATAAAGTTCCATTTTGGGGTGGTCAGTTACTAAAAAAATATTGTGTTTTTTTGGTGGTGTCATGTTTTCTTAATTTTTTTTGTTTATTATAACCTTGCATTGATGTCTTCCCATAGTCACCTCTTCCTACCTTTACATACTTTGTATATGTGTGTGTGTGCGCGCGTGCACGTGTGTGTGTGTGTTGGAAGATATTCACCTATTGGTGGGTGCAAGGGCACTGGCTAAAAAGTGTGTGGTAGCATAGTTTCCATGCAACTCCATCAGCTGAGGTCAGTGTTAGCATAGACTCAGGGAGATCTCGTTAGCCAAGGCTGTGGGCATTCTTCTACTCTCCTAACATAGCTACGAATTTTGAGGTCCTTAATGGTGAAGGCTGTTGCAGTTCTCCTGTTTTATTTTACCTCCACAGGATGAATTTATGGTTGAGGGAATTCATTTTGGTGCTGATTCCAGCATTTGAATGTGCTTTCTGTGGCAGTGATGCCACTGTGTAAGGCACAAAATTGCCCAGAGTGGTTGCAGAATTAGGGTTGGAAGTGTGAGCATGAACAGAGTGACTATGGCCAGAGACTATGGTGTCGGCTTGCCATCTGTGGTGCTCCTGTCAGATGTGGGCATGCATAGAGTGAGTGCAGAGCCAGGATCCTAAACACAGAAGGGAGTAGAGTAATGGCAGTGCTGGAGTTTGAATGTGCATGTTTTTGCAGGGGAAAAAGAAGAGTGGGTGCTGCTTCTGGCCCAGGGTGGTGAAGCAACATCTCCTTTTATGGCGTTTCCGCAGCAGCTTTGATGGTTATTGAGCTCCTCAGCAGCAACAACTGCTAGAGTCTTCCTGCAGGCCACTGGGGACCATAGTATCACTTGCTGCATGGCTGAAACTGTTTGGCCCTGCCCCTTTTCTTTGTTTTCAGCTTCTCCAGACATCTCAGCTATATTGATCTCTCCTATAGCCTGGTTGGGATATAACCAAAATGGACCCTTCAAGCAGTGACCCAAAAGGCCAGGGAAACCAGTCATTTGCCCAGCTTTCTTTTTCACCATGAGGGAAAATCATGGGCTGAGAGTTTCTTTTCGAGGCTGAACTGTCCCAGGCTGCGGGATAGGATGATGCAGGCAAAAAAATTCCTTCTGTTATTTTTTCTTTGTAGTTACTTTTTTTTTTTTTTTCTTCAACTTGTTGTTGCAGCTTTCTATCTGAACTGAACTCATCCAGATCTGTTTTCATCCAAAGATAGCTGTCTAATTCTTGTTTCCATGGGGAGAAAAGGTTGGGATCGCCTACTTCACCGCATTACTAATGTCATGGAAAGAATACAATTTTGATATAAGTTTCAACATGGATAAACCTTGAAAGAATTTTGCTTGTAAAATAAGCCAGATACAGAAGATAAATATTGTATGGCTCCACGTGTGTCAGGTACTTAGAATAAACAAATTCATAGAAACAGAAGGGAGATTATAAATCACTAAGGGTTGAAGGGGTTATTGAGGGGAGAAGGGAGAGGTATTGTTTAATGAGTACAGAGTTATTGTTTAATGGTACAGGGTTTATACACAAAACCATTCTAGTGAATACATTAAAAGTCAGAAAAGGAATATACAAACCTAAAACACTTATCAATACCAGACTATAAATTACTAAGATGCAAATGAGAGCTATTGATGAGTTGGGGATGATAAAACATTTGGGGATATAGATAATAGAGTCAGTTGACAGCATTGTGAATAAATTTAATGCAACTAAATCGTATATTTACAAATGGCTAAAATTACATCACGTTATATATATATTTTTCCATAATAACAATGTGATTTATCAGTTTCATAAATATTGTAAAAAAATAGGGGGTACTCATTTCTCAATGAATAATTGTAGATGGTGTCAAGGTTTATTTCTATTTTGTTCTTACCTTCAGCGACCTTCAGTCAAGTAAGGAAGATAATCATATGTTAAAAAAAAGGGCTTTTTTTTCTGAAACTTGTTAATTCCAGGTAATTCTACTATCATATCAATCTTTCTA
This sequence comes from Piliocolobus tephrosceles, assembly GCF_002776525.5. Lineage (NCBI taxonomy): Eukaryota > Metazoa > Chordata > Mammalia > Primates > Cercopithecidae > Piliocolobus > Piliocolobus tephrosceles. Next base: position 89,515,391 of record NC_045440.1, read on the forward strand.
TCTTTTCATGCTATATCTACCCTGCTTTATCTAGCAGACAGTTGAAACAAATAAATTGGGTTGTAGTATTCATTTGTGTATTAGACTCCTAAGTTAATCCCTATTTTGACTACCTTTCCCCCTTCAAAACTTAAATTGGATATAATGACCGATACTGGGAATGTACTATAGAGGATCTTATCATATCACATCTAATTAAAACTGATAGCACTGAAAAAATATTTAACTACATATTGTACCCAAAGTTAAAATGTCTTATACTGTCAGATAAATAGTTCAAAAGGGCTACAGTCATACTTTAGTAATTTTCCTGTCAATTTTAAAATATCACTGTCATTACTCAGAAAATGATCTCATAGTAACAAAATCTATAATTTCATAGTAATACTTTCACTTGAGAGTCACATTCATTTTCTCCTTCTCTAAGGGATGGTATTACAGAGACCATTCAACCACCCCTAAAAATTCAAACCTAATGTATTTACTACCTGACTCTGAAGAAAAGTTTACCTACGGGGTTCTGAGGAAAGATAAATTATGAGCTGCAAGACTAGGTGCAAGAAGATAATGCAAGAAGGTCTTTCAAGTTCTACAGAAAGTTTTGAAGCTAGTGCAAAATAAATACAACATAAGTTAGAGATAAACCAAGAAAAATTGACAAAGCCATAATAAACTTGAGTGATATTAATAAATAGGTCCCTGAAACTAAAGGAAATCAGGGAAAATAGGTCAGTCTTCCCTATTAGATTCACTTCTGACAGAGGCCTTTGGTACAATTGTCTCTGATCACTCCTTGCAAGCTACTGATATTTTGAGAATGAGATATTGTGAAGGACCTCAGCCATCTGACCCAAGTCTACTGATTCTCTCTCCTTTTTTGTCAACCCCTGTTTTCAGTGCACCTGAAGTTTTCTTCTGTCTCCATTGTTATGCTTAGCAAATTTCCCCAAATGACTGGATTTCTATGACTGCGTCATGATGATTTTACTGCTACATATATAATCTATTCTGCTCACCCAAGAACAGATTCCCTTTGTTTCTTAAATATTATTTGGAGTTAAGTGGGTTGGAAATACCTATAGTACTCTAAGAACTCCCCCTTAGTTCCTTCTTAAGAAAATAATATTATTCTGTTTCAATTTTCTTGGTCTCTGCTCTTTTTCCTTGCACTCCTTTGTCCACTCGGCCTTGTACCTCATTGACACTCAGCACACTAAGAGGCTGACGTCCCCACATATTGTGATCTCATGTCAATCCTCTGATGGATGCCAGTCTTAACAGAAGTATATGGGGGAAAGGCAGGGAGGCACCAAATATTTACTGATTATGCTTTTTGAATAAACATCTATCACTTTGGAAAGCTTAACTTACACAATTAAAAATCAATTAAATGAACTTTTAAGTTGTGAAATTTAATTTTCTCTTACTATACAGTGTTTCCTAAAATTTTGTTTTTAAAAATTAGATCCTATATAAAGATTGAGTCTATTAGATTGAAATCTGGCTTCAAGATGATAAAGAAAACATAATAATAAATGTGGAGTCTTAATTTGCAGATCTAGCAAACCTGTGGTCTGTTTTTCCTTGGCCTCTTCATTAATATTTTACTGTATGAAATTTGAAGTGAATTATCATGTACCATAGGCAATATTGAAATAGGAGGTGTTTCAAGCAGTATAAATGAGAGGAAAATAGTTAGAGAATATTAAGTGTAAGGCAAAATGGTTAAAAATAAAAAAACCTATCAAATTGAGTAAATCACCATTAATGACTGTTTTGGAAAGATTATAAAAGTAAGCACCACTGAAAACCTTGGGTTTACCCATGGCTTGCAGATATGTGATTTATGACATTTATTGTAATTAGAGCAATTTATTGTAATATTGACTATGTGCTGGACCTTATCTATTATATGCCTTATCCTATGTACTCCTTATAACAACCCTAGGTAAAATATTTTTTAATCTCTATTTTACCAACAACATCAAACAACTAGATAAAGATGAAACCAGAAATTTAATTTTAATGGTCTGAACCCAGAGCCCACATTTTTAATCACTATTTACATACCTATTATTAGCTCATATTATATGCATCATGGTTAATTCTTCTATAAAGGGAAACAAATTTCACACCTGATTTGCTTCAATAGATTATAGGTGTTGCTATGGACTGAAACATTTTGTCACCCTAAAATGCACACATTGGAATTCCAGCCCTCATTGTGATGAAATTAGGAGGTGAAGCTTTTTACCAATAATTAGCTTATGAGGATGAAACCCTGATGAATGGGATTATAAAAGGGATCCCAAGAGCCAGGCACCATAGCTTGCGCCTATAATCTCAGCTACTTGGGAGCTTAAGGTGGGAAGATCCCTTAAGCCCAGGAATTCTAGGCTGCAGTGAGCTATGATCACAACAATGCTCTCCAGCTTGGGGTGGCAAAGCGAGACTCTGTCTTGAAAAAAAAAAAAGAAAGAAACTCTGGAGAGTTTTCAACCCCTCTTTTCCTCTTTCTACCATATGAGAACTTACAGCAAGAAGTTGTCAGTCTGGAACCTGGAAGGAGGCCCTCACCAGAACTTGGCCATGCTGTATACTGATTTTGGACTTTGAGTCTCCAGAACTGTGAGAAATACTAAGTTGGTGCAAACGTAACTGCAGTTTTTGCATCAACCTAATAAAAAAACTGCAATTACTTTTGCACCAACCTAATATATTTCTGTTGTTTATAAGCCACTCAGTCTATGATACTCTGTTGTATCAGCCCAAACTGACTAAGACAGGTGTACAACAAGATGTTGAACTTCTCAACTTTCAGGAAAACTTGAAGGGTTTTCAGTTTGTCAGAACTCCTGGAAATGTCTCTGTCAATGAGAAGTACCCCATAGATAGCAAAGCACAGCACAGGCACATGAGCACTCCATGATCTTCACAGACAGTGAGCAGCACATGTACTTGCTGATACTCATTAATATCCTGGGCTTGGCCAAGAAAATGCTCTATTACCTGGATAGCTACTTCAACAACTGTAGTAGATTCAGAATTCACTACTGCCCGTTACCCTCAAGGAACTAGTGATGCTGCTGTAGGGGGTTGGGTTTCAGGGATCTGTAGAGCATAACGAACAGGCAAACTGTCTCACCACACACATGACTATGAGTAGCACCTCCAAGACTCTATTTTTAAATATTGTAGTGGACTGAAAATGTGGGAATCTATGCTCCCTCCTCTTGAATATGGGTGAATTTGTAACTGTTTCATCAACAGAATGAAACTGAAGTGATGCCTAGTTTCTGAGCTCAGGCAATAAAAGACTAGCAGTCTCCACTTTCCTGTCTCTTGGAATTGTAGCTCTTGGAACCCAGTCATCATTCTGAGAGAAGCCTGAGGATCTCTATGAAGGTGACTATATAGATAGAAACTAAGGCCCCTGGCTGACAGCACTTGGATGAGCCACCAGTCAGCAGCCAGCATCAAGGTGTCAGCCATGTAAATGGTCTTTCTTGAAAATGGACCCTTTAGTGGCACTCAAGCTATTGTAGCTGATACCACTAGGGTGGGGCTGAGGGGAGGGGAATAAGCCATCCTTGCGGAACCCTACCCAAGTTGCAAGTTTGTGAGAAAACTAAATTAATATTATTGCTTTAAGTTGCAAAATTTAAGGGTGGCTTGTTATGTAGCAATAGAAAACTGGAACTAATAGTGCTGTTTAAACTCGCCCCAGAGTTAATTGCTCAGAAAGTATACAAAACTTTGCAAATAAAGGCTTCATCTTACTGTGAAATCATTTATATGAAAAATTCAGTTATATTTAAAATACATTCACATTATACCAGTACATTTAATATTATATTCTTTAATAAAATAAGAGTTATTCAACTCTAAATATGATTCAATTGAACAACTTTGCATGGTTCTAAAATTCTTTATATTGCTTTCCTTCTTCTTCTTTTTTTTTTTTTTTTTTTTTGATGAAGTCTTGCTCTGTCACCAGGCAGGAGTGCAATGGTGCGATCTTGGCTCACTGCAACCTCTGCCTCCCGGGTTCAAGTGATTCTCCTGCCTCAGCCTCCCAAGGAGCTGAGTCTACAGGTGCACACCACCATGCCCAGCTAATTTGTGTATCTTTAGTACAGATGGGGTTTTACCATGTTCTCTATGATGGTCTCAATCTCTTGACCTTGTGATCTGCCCGCCTTGGCCTCCTAAAGTACTGGGATTACAGGCGTGAGCCACCACGCCTGGCCATTGCTTTATATTTCTTGTGCACTTGTGCAGAGTTACATATTGATGACAACTAAAAATATTTTGAAAGGATTATTATAAAAATGTAAGCAAAGCTAAGACCTGATATTTTAAAAACCTCCAAAATGTTATGTTCATGGATGAAGCTCAAGTTGCTCATGAAACTATTTGGAAGTATTATACAAACTAATATAGTATTTTACCCAAGACTTGAATTATGGTTTTCTAATAAAAATATAATATAAAGATTATATTTTGCCAAGCTCCACATAAATACTCACAAACTGCCTCTTGTTTAATCTCATGTGCCATACATGAAAAAGTTTACAAATTTCTGAGGTAAATAATGTTGTTCTCATTTTAAAGCTTAGGAAACACACACAGAAAATATAAGTCCATCGCTTCAAATCACACACATGGTAGGCTGTAAAAAGAGATTTAATGCAATCAGTCTTTTTAAATTTCAAGCCCGTGCTCTTTCTAGTACATTTTTCTTTTCTGAATAATTTAGCTTTGAGAAAATCATTTGACCCTTATGTTACAGTAATATTTAATAATATGAGTATACAACTAGTTTTGAGCTGCTCATGCATCAACATTAAAAATGATAATAATATAAACATGTTATCTTGTTGAGCCTAGATTTAGTTAGTATCTTTGTAGATTTAGCAATACCCTGCTCCACACTAACCTCATTCTCATTAAGCGGGGGAGGATTTACCTCTAGTTTAGTTTTGATCAAAGCCAGTCACAAACACATTCAACCCAGGGATGTAAGGTAAATCCACAAGTTAATGCCTCTGAATTTACACTGTTAAACCCTGGATTGAAACAGCTTTTGTGTGAGCTTTGTTAACCTTAAAAAATAGCATTTATTCTGAGTACACAACAGAAAAAAAAAGAAGCCCTTTGTGCATGTAATTCTGTTACATTCTCTACTTACACATTGATTATATCCTCCTGCATAGCAACACAAAAATCATATTTTATATTTTCTTGTTCTTGAAAGTATCAACTAATTATGAGAGTGTAGTAGCTATGTTAATTAAAATAAACCTATTATTTTCAAACATGTAATCACTTTCACACAGTTTTGGAAATGTGATATCTTCTAGATTTATTCCTTTTCATTATTTCCAATTTAGGATTACTGGTTGTTGGTGATGGTAGCAGTGTTCATGATTCATGGTGATAGTTACAGTGTGACTGTGTATTTGTGGTTCTGTGTATGTGTGTATGTTTCTGCTTTCCAATTTAATTTACCTGTCATTTTGTTGTATCTATATTTTCACTGCATCACAAATAAGATCTTAGTGAATAATAAGCAACAAGACATGTTGACGAATGATTTGCAGAAGAGTGGGATGAAGGGTGGGGAATGTATTATGGATTAAGCCTGTGGGTTTCTATGGCTCAGTAGAAACTAGTTGTCAAAGTCACTACCTCTACAAGGACTTCTCTTGAGAAGAACCAAAAACAGAGCATCTTTTGCCAAGAGGTGAAATTTGGATGGGAGAGGCCCTGACTCTTCTCATTCTGACCTAACAAGTCTTTTTATAAGACCAAAAAAATGTTGAACCTAACTTACAAAAATCCATTCTTATTGACTTTCTCTTCTGATGCAAAATCTTGATTGCCTTCAAATATTACCATTAGATAGAAATCTCCCCACCATTAGCTGAAAGAGGTAAGGAGGTTTTACACTGAGGAAACAAACAAACAAGCAAATAACCTTCAACAATTTTTTTAAAAAGTATGTATTGAACTATAGTCAGGTTCAATGAAGAAATGCATTCATTGTCACTAAACTGGCCTCAGCTGGAGAAAGAACACTGGCAGATTAATTAAAGTTATTAGGGCTTATGGTAGGAAACTGCATGATATATGTGAAAGATCTTTTAGGGATTGGAAGCATAATGTAAATTCAAACTCCTCCCAAAACTTTAACAAGACTGAATGAAATGAAAGGAATATTGTGACTTCTATAATTGACAACAGTGTCAAGCATGCAGGAAACAAATAAAACCTTTTGATGAAGGAAAAGTAACTGCTGGACAAAGTATAATTGGTTACAGTAAACAAATACGTCATTCAGGCAGATATGACAGTTTACAGGAAAAATGTAATGTTACGATCTAAAAAATGCAAGCCACAAACCTTTTGCCTGGGTAATAATTAGCCTGAAGTTGGGCTACCAAGGAGCTGGCTAAGCAGCAGTGATAACACCAGATACTGGAAGAAACTTCTGTGATCAGAAACCAGTACAACTAGTGAACAATTCACAGTATTTCTAAAGCTGGACACCAAGGAAGTTGTTTGGTTATTCATCACGGAAGCCAGGAACAAATAGATCTGAAATGCGTGATAATAATTATCAATCAGAATGTCTAGATTCTTATAGTAAGTCCCAAGATTTCCATCTAAGACATTACCAACATAGCAACTGAGGCATCAATTATAGGTTTCACACAAGAAAGCATTATACAAATAATATATATAATGTATTAACAGTTCAAAAATGAAATAAACATTTATGAATGGCCCACTCAGATTTAAAATAAAATATTGCCTGTTCATTGAATGCTTCCTGGATTTTACTTTCCAATTGTATACCTCTCTTTCTTTCTTAACATAACTACTATCATATATTTGTTTTGCACTGTATGTTAATAAAATTATATAATATGTATTTTATTAACTTCATAATAAAAATACTTTGTTAAATACTGTATTGAGATTAATCCCCGATGAATTGTGCAACTGTATTTCATGCATTTTCACTGATTTGCATTCAATTCAATCCATATATAGTGTACCCATCTGTTTTACTGTCAATTGATACTTTTTCTAGATTTTTAAAATGACAAAGTTGCAATGAACATTGCAACTTTAAAATTTTGGACCTGTTTCCTGGTTCACATGTGTTAAGAGTTTCTTCAGAGTGTGTACCTTGAAGTGGAATTATTGGATCATTTTGTCTTTGCATGTGAAACTTTATTACATATTGCCAAAAGACTTTCAAAAATAATAGTGCCAACTTGCAGTTTAAGAAGCCCTAATGTGAAGAGACTTACTGCATGTACATACATTTGGTGTTCTCAAACCTTTTAATTTTTACTGTTCTAGAAAATATTCCTTTTTTTAATTGTATATTTCTTTTTTTTTTAATAATGATATTTGCTATCCTTTTAATAGGGTTTTTTTGAGGGGCCATTATTTGTTCTTCTTCTCTAAATTGACTTCTTGAATATTTTGTTCATTTTTCTTCTCTTTTTTTTTTTTTTCTTGAGATGGAGTCTTGCTCTGTCGCCCAGGCTGGAGTACAGTGGTGCAATCTTGGCTCACTGCAACTACCGCTTCCTGGGTTCAAGTGATTCTCCTGCCTCAGCCTCCTGAGTAGCTGGGATTACAGGAGTCCACCACCATGCCTGGCTGATTTTTGTATTTTTGGTAGAGATGGAGTTTCACCATCTTGGCTAGGCTGGTCTTGAACTCCTGACCTTGTGACTCCACCTCCCAAAGTGCTGGGATTACAGGAGTGAGCCACTGCACCAGCCTATTTTGTTGATTTTTCTATAGTATTGATGATATTGTATTATTGATCTGTAGCACTTATTTATTCATGTAACTCAATATTGATCCATTGTCAATTGCTTGGGTTGTGGTTTGTCAGTTTGTGGCTTGACTTTGTATGCCCAGTTTAGTGTCTTCAAATGAACAAATTTCTTTGTGTCTTTTTGAAGAAATATTGCCTACTTCAAAATCAAAAATAATTTCCTTGATTGGTTTCTAAAAGGATTATACCATTGGTTTTAATATGCAAGTCTTCATTCTACTTGAATTTGATTTTTAAAAAATGATGTGATATAGGAATCAACTTTGATTTCTATATGGATAATCATATGTATCAGTACTACTTATTGAATCAGTCATCTTTTCCCTCTGATCTCTAAAGTTTACTACTAGGAATAAAATTTTGTATATGTGTGAATAAGTTTCTTGGCTCTCTACTTAGCTCCATTGATCTAATTGTTTATTCAAGCACAAAGGCTAAAATTTGTGTGACATTCTTGTAAGTATTAATATCAAATATTGTAATTCCTCCTCCTCACCCCCATTTTTTTGAGACAGATTTTTGCTCTGTTGCCCAGGATGAAGTCCAGTAGTACAGTCTTGGCTCACTGTACCTCTGCATCCCGGGTTCAAACAATTATCCTGCCTCAGCCTCCCAAGTAGCTGGGATTACAGGCATGCACCAGCATGCCTGTCTAATTCTTGTACTTTTAGAAGAGACGGGGTTTCACCACGTTGGCCAGGCTGGTCTCGAACTCCTGACCTTAAGTGATCCACCTGCCTCGGCCTCTAGCTGCCACTTCTTGTGCATACCTCCTGTGTCTTGCAATTAATATTGAAATTACTCATCTATTCACATTTTTCCAAAATGCAATGTGAGAACTTTAAGGACAAGAATCCTGTCTTATTTATTTTTTTTTATTTTCTATTACCATTTCCTAGAATACTGCCTAATCTATGATGCATTTATTAAATGGAAATACGCCTTAAAAGGTATCCACAGCAACTATCATAATTAGAATGTCTAGTTTCATCTGTGGAGCTTAGAATAGTATTTATGTTTCATCTGTGGAGCTTGGAATAGTATTTATGTCTATTTATGTCAAAATGTTATTCCCTAGTGAAGAGGAACCTGTATATATTTAGTTCATCAGAAGCAGAAGACAACTCTAAGTTAGCTAGCACATTAAAAGACTTCCAATAATAGAAGTCACTCACAGATACATAATATCAAGTTGATGGATAAGACAAAGTGACTCCATTTGAAGAAGTACCGTGATGATGAAGACTAATGAGAGACAGATTGAGAAAGCAGAAATTAAGATTAAGTAAACAAAAAGAAAAATTATATCTATGTTATGGTTGTCAGATTGAACAAATAAAGTAAAATACAGAATACCCAGTTAAATCTGAATTTCAGATAAGCAATGAAATACATATATATATATATATTTTTTTTTTTTTTTTGACAGAGTCTTGCTCTTTCACCCATACTGGAGTACAGTGGTGTGATCTCGGCTCACTGCAACCTCCACTTTCCAGGTTCAAGTGATTCTCCTGCCTCAGTCTCCCAAGTAGCTGGGACTACAGGCATGTGCCACTATGCCCAGCTAATTTTTGTATTTTTAGTAGAGACAGGGTTTCACCATGTTGGTCAGGCTGGTCTCAAGCTCCTGATCTCAAGTGATCCATTCACCTCAGCTTCCCAAAGTGCTGGGATTACAGAGCAATGAATAAATTTTTAGTATAGCTATGGCGTATATATCATTTGTGACACACACACAAAATGTTTTTTTAATTTGAAATTTGAATTTAACTGAGCTTTCAGGATTTTATCTGGCAATCCTAATTTGTGTGCCAGATCAGATTTAAATGATAATTAGGGACTAAGGAAAGCCTTCAAGATACACTTGAAGCCTGGTTTTTAGCGATCCATTAAGAGCTAACTAAATAAGTGTGACTAGAACCTCCCTTTCACCGTTATATTAATAAAAAAAGACAAACAAACAAAAAATTTCCAACTGTTTCTGAGAATCCCAAAAAACCTCCAGAAGTTTCGTAGACTCTTTCATCTTGGACTTCCTACCTCTGTTGAACTCTTGTTCTCTGCGTTATGTTTGAGGGCTATTCTTTTATTTTTTTCCAAATAAAGCTAAACTTGTTTGTGAGATTTTTTCATATACTTATATATAAGTACATCATAAATACCCACACATTTTTGTCTGTATTGTGTATTTTCTTGAATGTTGTGATGGTGAATATTGAGTGTCAACTTGATTGGACTGAAGGATGCAAAGTATTGTTCCTGGATGTGTCTGTGAGGGTGTTGCCAAAGGAGATTAACATTTGAGTTAGTGGACTGGCAGAGGCAGATCCACCCTCAATCTGGGTGGGCACCATCTAATCAGCTGCCACCATGGCTAGGTTATTAGCAGGCAGAGGAACATGAAAGGATTAGACTGTCTGAATCTTCTGGACTTTATTTTTCTTCCGTGCTGGCTGCTTCCTACCCTTGAACATCGGACTCCAGGTTCTCAGCTTTTGAACTCTTGGAGTTACACCAGTCGTTTGCCAGGGGTTCTAGAACCTCCCAGCCGCAGACTGAAGGCTTCACTGTTGGCTTCCCTACTTTTGAGGTTTTGGGACTCAAACTGGGTTTCTTGCTCCACAGCTTGGAGACAGCCTATGTGGGACTTCACCTTGTGATCCTGTGAGTCAGTACTTCTTAATAAACTCCCCTCTTTATATATATATACATACACACATTTATCCTATTAATCCTGTCCCTTTAGAAAACCCCGATTAATATAAATGTTTGGGGAAACAGAAGGGGTTTTAGTTTCCTAATTCTTCATATCACTGTAGAATAAATTTAAATCCTTGTTTTAAACACGCTTTAGTTATTTCATTTTCTTGCTTGACCTTCTCTTACTCTCTATTTCAAGTGGCCATTTTCAGGGCAGGAGAAAAATAACAAAAGCCTTCCTTTTGTATGCAAAGCTATTTAGGGTTTTTCCATGTCCTGTGTCTGGAAATATAGCCAGGGATCATCTTTTGAAGTTGCAAAAACTCAGTACTGATAGGAATGTTATGCTTCTAGATGTCTATCTAAACTCTTAGGCAAATAATCTTCTTTCTACACAGTCTAGGTTTGCATGGAGCTTGTAGTTTGCTTCATCCATTTCGAACAGACCCATAGGAATTTTGATAAGGCTAATAAATATTTTCACTAAGCAGTACCAACCTTTCACACTAACAAGTAGAACTCTTACCCTGGCCCTATGTCTTGGAATGCTTTCCTTGAAAAATATTAAGCTTTTTTCCAATGTTCATGATCCACCAACTCTGCTAGTATCACCTACGTGCTGACCCATGTGAGCCCTGTTCTCGGTTTTCTCTTTAAGTTGATTTTCAAAACTCCATCTTATCCTCATGCAGATTAACTAGAGGCTTTGAAAATTTCCAAGCTTTACACCTGTCAAATTTTGCAGGGAACAGTTAGTGGTCATGCCCAATTTTAGGATGTCAATCAAGCAAGGAATTGCTGCTGCCACTTTCTCCTTCTCCCCTAAAGTATTTTCTTGGAGTCTACAGATGTCTTAGAAGCAAATCTGCCGTCAAGTTTTACTAAAAAAAAAAAAAAAAAAAAGTATAAAAGTTTTGGAGACTTCAAATATTCTGACAAAATGTTTAATACTCAATTATATGTGACTCTGATATTTTGAGGGTTAATCAGATGTTAGAAGAGTCTGGAGTCTAATTAGAGTTCTACCGTGTTTTGATGGATGCTAGATTTTTGGAACACAAGATAGAAATAAGAATTGTGTTCACTCTTCTACACACTTTGAATATAAGAGAAAATAAACAGGTAAGGACTAAGAAGGGAGTAATAAATCATTACTATCTATGTGCTGCACATATCAAAAAACACTTCTGAAGAATTCTGAAGGGAAGTCGGACACTGTAATGCATTCTTGAGAATGCTGAGGATATGGAATGCATAGCTTTTAGTCAAGTGGACTTTCCAGCCTTGACCCACCAATACAAGTCTCTGACATCATAATGTTCAGAAAAGGAAGGAGAAGACAAAGTTCAGGGGCTCCATCATTCATAAACTTTTCCTTCCTACGTACAATCATACATCCACATTCTACCAACACCACTCACAGAAACAGGTACAAAGCTTGCACAATTCTGGGCCATAGAAAATGTGCAGAGAGTTCCTAGGATATATTGATGCTTCATCTCTTCTAATCTAAATGACATAATGAGAGTTCTAGGTGAAATCAAGATGCAAGATCCATCAAGAACTGACTTTGGAGGTCATTTTTAATGCCCACTAAAAAAATTAAAAGCTGTACAGATAGAGTATCTCTTATCCAAAATGCTTTGAGACCAGAAGTGTCTCACACTTTGAATTTTTTTGGGGGGGATTTGGAATATTTGCATATACAAAATTAGATATCCTGGGGATGGGACCTATGTCTAAAAACAAAATTTATGTTTTTTATAGACTTTAAACATACAGTCTGAAGGTAATTTTATACAATATTTTAAATAATTTTTTTTTTTGCATAAAACAAAGTTATGATTGCAACATCTCACATGAGGTCAAGTGTGGGATCTTCCACTTGTGGCATCATGTTAGCCCTCAAAAAGTTTTAGATTTTGGAGCATTTCACATTTTGAATTTTTAGGTTAGGGATGCTTAACTTGTATATATTCTTTACTTTTCCATTCACATTTAAATGTCCAAGGGCTTTGATTTCATCTGTCATATGGCAAAATTAACATTAAAATTATCTCATATCTAAAACAAAGTTATTTTTCAAAGGCACTTTTTATGTTACATTCTGGGAACTAAGCGTGTAATTATAATAAATCCTAAACAAGTGAAGCAGTTTCACAGAGATAATTGTAATTGCTTAACTGTAGTAATGCTTACCGATTTTATAGACGAGGAAGCTAAAACTCAAAGAGCTTGTATTTAGTAAGTCACAAAGGTTGAATTAGAATCCAGTTCTTTAGGCTCCTAATTTGGTATGTTTGTTTCCCTACCAGTCTTTCTGCAATGCTATGAAACAGAAAGTGACTGCATTGTTTTTGTTTGTGATTTCATAATACAGTGCTTAATCTGTCATTTTTCACTGGAGGACAAAGGTTTTCATGCCTTTATTTTTCCACATTATGATTTTTTCATGCTGCAAGAAACTATCAGACATTGCCTGATAAAACCATTAATTTTTGTTATTATCATAATCACCAATAAGTTTTTACTTTATGATACATTAAGTAGAAAAATAGTTCATAAGGTTTCTACAAGCATACACATTAGAAAATAGATATTTGATCACAGAAAATGTCTCATGGGTGAGCTAAAAAGAGAAATCTAACAATAAATCAATAGTTCATTGTTATGCATTTTTTAGCATTTTAAAATATTGTATGTGTATCTGTGTGTCCCAGTTCATTTAAAGGAAACAGTTTATGTCTTATGCTTCCTTACTCTTTACAAATCATTAGAAATGTTATTACATACAATATTGTTAAATGAGATTTATAGGTATATGTGGAACATAACGTGACCTGCAGTACAGATACCAGCTGCACATAGAAGTCAGGAGCTCTCTATTTTAAATGCATTCAATTACATGGCATTTGCTACTTTCTCTGATTTCTTTTGCTTTAGTTTCCCTCAACTGGTGCCAAGAATGTATTCAGCAGGGTCCAGAGTTTTCTGTGATGATGCACTTATTCCTTGGGAGTATGTGACTTTATATCCATACAAATTTTTTAATATATCATTTCAATGCCTTCAGGAGGACATTTGGTAAAGTAATTTAGAGAAACTGAAATGATTGTAAGTCTAAAAATTCAATATGTGTTCCAGAGTTGTGGATTGTGTCAAAAGAGTGAAGAGAGAATATTTAATTCATTTAATTTTATCTATATTAATTTCTTAACCCCCCTGCTTCACCCATTGGCTCTCTCTGGCTTTTGTTCTCATTTCTTTCGTAAAATTCACAAAAGGAACATCAGCATCATCTATACTATGACATGGTGACTATAGGTAGCAAGATATAGGATTCTTGAAAATGCTAAGAGAGTTAATGTAAAGGAGTCTCACCATACAAATGACAAGTTTATGAGGTAATGCATATGTTAATTAGGTAGATGTATTCATCCATCTGCATATTTACTTCAAAACAATATGTTGTACATGGTAAATACAAACAATTTTATCTGTCAAAAAAAGAAAATAAGTAAATAAAATACCTACAGCTCACTTAGATGGCTTGGGTAAAAGTACCTTTTAATTGTTGAATTCACTGCTGGTTTTGATTTTCTCAAGCTGAATAGCAGGCCACCTACTAATGGAACAAATTTGCTTATTAGCTTGGCAGTCATATTAAATTTTGAATTTCATTGAATCATTTTCGTGAATGTCCAAGGCTGCTTCTGTGGCACACACAGAACTGGATCAGGGCTGAAAAGTACATTCATCTATGTATCGTTTTGCAAGTAGTTTGATGTTCTCTCTCTCTCTCTCTTCCTTTCTTTCATGGGTTTCTTACGTTATCTCAAACCATTTCCTTTTAATTTACCATTTTATATTTGACCATCTAAGTACGAATCATGTGTGTGTGTGGTACACATTCCTGTTTCATACACATTCTCTAATAATTCTATAATAGCTAGCAAAACATGGAAAGAATGTGTCATCATATTCTTTACAAGCATCTGTACATTATCAGTGATACATTTATCGCCAGTTTGATGCAGAGTTAAGCTGTAATTATTTGGACTAATGAGGTTCCCTGCAGTTAAAATGTTTAGTAACTGCTTTTCAGAAGAAAGAACGTCAGTCACACATTTTTCTGACCAACCCTAAAATCTAGAGTCCAGAGTTTTTAATTTTTCAAATGAAAGTTGAAATCCAGTCTGTACCAGGAGGGAATCTACTCGTGCTTGTCCTCTTGCAGCCCTTGAACTGCCTCCTCCATTGTCACTGACAACTTAATGAAGAGAAAGGTCTTTTGAAAGGTAAAGATGTTGAAATTTATTACAACTCTTTCTCTGTCATCTTAAATGAAAGCATTAGAGTATTTCGTTCTTCCACACCATTTTTCTTTTCTGGAGCCTAAAGGTGTTGCTCCATTACTATACAAGCATTGTAAGGTAGATGAGAAAATAAATATTACTCTCTTCAACATCTAAGGTAACATAAGGTAACCACAGCCCCTTAGTTGACAAGTTTGTGTTGAGAAACAACAACATGTTTTCCAATTCTGTGCTCCTCAATTAAACTGGGTAACCTAGTAATTGAAGCACCAATTTGTATTAAAACTTGTTGAAGGGGCTAATAAGACTTTGCAAAGAACGTCTTACTCTTCATCATAACCATGTTAGGAGAGTTGGATCTATTAGTAAGGCACATTATTATGAAATTTATCTCTTATCATGCTTATTTTGCCACAATGTCAATCCTGTTTACAAATCTGGAGGAGCATGCGCTGATTCTGGCCTCTTAAGGAAACTATATATTGGTGCACTTTTTTTACAATATCTCACGGCATACTATTTTATCTTCCATGATCACACATCACTCACACCATAGTGTTAAATGCTATTAATTGTTTGCTTGTCTATTCAAAACTTGAAGGCCTGACCTAATATCTAGCACTCTATTCCCAGCAGTTCGCAAGGGTCACAGATGCTGCTCACTAAGTGTATTGATGAATAAATAAAAATAACCCAACATTCTGAATAGTAGACTGTAAGTTTTATGTAGGTGAGAACAGATTCTGGCTTTTTTCCCTCGGGCTCTTTCTCGATAACTTGTACACAGCACATATTTGATAAATTCTGTCGAGTTTATTTCACACATACCTGACCACACAAAGAGGTAGTTTTGACCATGCCATGCTTTGTTTTCCCTCCAAATCTCAAAACTTGTAGTATCCAGTTTTCCTGTGATTACTGAAGGATTTGGGAGTTCAGATGAATATGGAATTTGGGTTGTCAGAGTTGTTTTTAAGAGAAAATAAAACCAAAGAGAAATTAATCTTTGATGCTTATTTACAAAAGGTCAGCAATATCCTCCTCTCTGTTCTTCCGGGACTGAAAAGTATCATCATCTTAAGTGGCTTTTATTTGTTAACTTTAGTTCTGTGAGTGTATGTTCACTTGTATGCCTGGACACAGACTCATGGTTACTCTTTAATCACAAGGCAGGTTGTATGGTCAAGCATGACAGGGAGAAATGTTCAAAATTATTATTTGTAGAAAGCTCATTGTGCATAAACCAAGAATATTCCTTTTTGATATCGTTTTCATAAAACCTTCTGCATAAAATGTTGTCCTATTTCTTACTGATAGCATTCACTGACATAAGATCTTGACAGGATTTTTTCATTGCTGCTTCGCCAGCTGGAGACCTCCATGGCCAGCAGCACCCCTGCTTGAGTTTTGCTTGCACCTGCTGGATTTGTTCCACCCACTTGGGCTGGCAGACTGCACTTGGCTTATGCTAGCGGCCTGGATCTCACGCCCGCCAAGGGTGAGCCAGGCTTGTTGGCTGCTGTTGCAGAAAAGAATCTCCAGGTGCTGGCTCTGTGTGAGACTGCAGCTGGACCAGGTGTACTGCAAGCAGCTTCTGCCTTGGGTGCTGGTGTTTGGATGAGGGGAATGCGGTAGCACCTGAAAAACTCAGACCAGGAACCATGGAGCCTCAAAGTGGGTGTTACAGCATGTTACCACTCTGGCTTGGGGAGTCTTAAGATCTGGGCCCCAGAAGGGTCGCAGTTCATTTGTGTTACAGTTCATTGGTTTCTGCCATCCACACATTTTGGCGAGCAGTGGCGTGAGCAAGGCAGAGAAGAATTTTACTGAATGACAGAACAGCCTTCAGCAGAGAGGGAACCTGAATCGGGTAGCTCCTACCTGAAGGCAGGTAGTCTCCCTGTATGGCTGAGTCTGGAATTTTTGTAGGCTTATAATGGGGGAGGTGAGGGCTGTAGGTAGTCTTGGAAAAGGCAACATTCGATTGGTTAAAAAGCAGTATTTAGAAAGAACCAATTGGGTAAGACTGGCTGAACAGAAGTAGAAGTTCTCACTCCTGTTGCAGACACCATCCCAAACTGGCAACCCTGTTTTCAGGCTTCAGGCTGATTTTGTCTTGAAGGTTAGGTTTCAAGAGGACCCACCCCTTCTGCCTAGGAATTTGTCTGCTTCCTGCTGCTATCAATATTACTTGTTACATATGATTATAGTGAATTTCAAGGGACAATCTAAGTCATTGATCATATTGTACGTTTGCTGTTTGGACAATTTCCGGAGACATAAATTATAAATATATAATATAGACATGTATATGTGTGTGTGTTTATGTGTAGATATGAATGTATGTGCATATGTGGATATGTATACATATATAATCTTATTCTCTGAATAAGGTATTCTTTGAATAAAGTGTCTATAAGAACAGTTTACTTAAATTTGCAGAGAAAATTTGGGTCATAAAGGCACAGGACAATGATGAACATACATTGTTCTATGAAAGGCATCACCTGTAGTAAGATATTCTGAATTCTACACATAGGTTATAAGATAAACTTTGAAAAAGGGACATGCTATGAAACTTTTTGTTACAAATATTATGTATATCTTAAATTATTGAAATACAAAATTTTTATTTTTATTTACATGCTTCCTGTCTGCTACCAGTAATAACTAATTGTAGAAGGGTAGCCCAGACATGCAGGAGGAAGAAACCTTCTGAAGACACAGAGAACACTATTGGAAATGACATTCTGACTCTCTACTATACACAGAGGAAATCAAAATTTAGGAAGGTTAAATATTCTCTCCAGAAAATTTCCTTCTGATAATATATTTTCTGTGCAAAATCTAATATGCTGCTATCAGCATATCTCTTTAGCAAAATATTGTCTTTAATTCCAATCTTGTTAACTTTTCTAGCCTCAGAAAGTATATTTAATATATTACTGTAGAATATTATGTATATATTTTAAAAGCTTTTTTTTTAATTTTTAGTTTACCCCTATAAAAATTTAAATATGGGAAGATCATCATATTTTGGAAGAAACTGCATGCATATAGCATAGATGCTTGTATATAATTTACATTAAAATGTAGAATGCTTTTTCTATTTGTTGGTTTCATTTTACATTTGATAATGTTGAAGTCATCATTCTGGCCTGTTTTTTATATAGGAAGAAGGCCTCAATGAGAATTCCAGAGATCTCAAACTGTTAAACAGATGTATTGATTTTCAAGGTTTCAGTCCACAGGAAGTAGACTTAATCTCATTGCCAAGAAAAAGCAATTTAAAAAGTAGAAACAGGAATTTTTTTTAGCTTTCTAGAAACTTTAAGACAATACTAAATAATCTTTGAGTGCTTAATGCAAGAAAAAATCTGGTTGTCTTGCTCTCTAAAACTTACTTCCATCATCTGTAAGACAGATAGCAGTAGTTTCTGCTAGTTAAGGATGCTATGAGGATTAAGTGGGATAGTGCCTTTAAAGTACTTAGACAAAGGCCTAGCTCATGTTCAGTACATAATAAATGGCAGTATTTTTATTATAAGTCAGGAGGCTTAGTTATCTTCTCTTTTCTAGGTTATATATTTTACAGCAACATTGCTTGCTTGCATACAATAAAAAGTCCCAGTTTAAGTGCACAGTGGAGTAAATTTTGACAAACATATACCTCTGTGTAACCACCACCACAATAAAAGTATGAAAATTTCCATCACTCCAAAAAATTGTTGATGCTTCTTTCAGTCTCAGGCAACCACTGATCTGCTTTTTAGTTTAGTTTTGCTTTTTCTGGAATTTCATACAAATGGAATTCTACAAAGTGTACATTTTGATTGCCTCCTTTCATTCAGCATTTTTAAAATTTTTTAAATTTGACAATAATTTGCATATCCAAAATTTGTTCCTTTTTATTGCTCAACAATATTCCATTATTTTAACATATCATCGTTCTTTATCCATTAATCCACTGTTGGACATATGGGTTGCTTTTCCTTTTTGGTTAAGGTAAATAAAGTTGTTATGAACATTTTCACACAAATCATTTCTCTGTAAATATATTTTAATCTCTCTTTTGTAACTATCTAAAAGTAGACTTTCTGTGTCATATGGTCATTGTTTAGCTTTATAGGAATTTTCCAAGTGACTGCGCAATTTTTCATCCCTACCCACAATGGATGAGAGTTCCAATTGCTCTACGTATTTACCAACACTTAATATTACTGGTCTTCTTATTTTTTGGCATTCTAGTGGTTATATAATAGCCTCTCATTACAATTCATTAAAATTATATTGAAGCTTTCTTGGTTGAGCATATTTTCATGTGCTTACTGATGATTATTATACTTTCTATGTAAAATGGTTGTTCAAATATGCTACCCACACTTATTGAATTGTCCTTTCATTGTTGAATTATAAGAATTCATTATTTATTCTGGATACCAGTTTTTATCGGATGTATGTATATTTCCTCCCAATCTGTATTAGGCATTTTTATTTTCTGGGGATCTCTTTTGAAAAGAAGAAATTTATTGTATTAATTTGTTTTCATGCTGGTGATAAAAACATACCTGAGAGTGAGGGAAAAAAAAGGTTTAATGAACTTACAGTTCCACGTGGCTGGGGATGCCTCACAGTCATGGTGGAAGGTGAAAGGCATGTCTCACATGGTGGCAGACAACAGAAGAGAGCTTTTGCAGGGAAACTCCCCCATATATGATCATCAGATCTGTGTGACTTATTCACCATCAAGAGACAGCACAGGAAAGACTTGCCCCCATGATTCAATTACCTCCCACCAGGTTCCTCCTACAACATGTGGGAATTCAAGATGAAATCCGGGTGGGAACACAGCCAAACCACATCATTTATGTTTTGGTAATCCCTAAATTATTTATTTATTGTTTACAGTTCATGATTTGGGGCATTCTTATCTAAAAATTACCAAAGCAAAATCTCAAAGATTGTAGATTTTTTCCCTTTATGCTCTTTTAAGAAGTAAAATACGTTTAACATCTATGCTTGATTGATTTCTATGCCTGTTCTCATATCAACATAACACTGTATTTATTAGAATGGCCTTATCAAAGTCTCCCAGCCCAGGCAATATGGTGAGACTCCATCTTTACATAAAATAGAAATAACTCTCTGGGCTCATGCCTGCAGTCTCAGCACTTGGGAGCCTGAGGTGGGAAGATCACTTGAGCCCAGGGAGTTGAGGCTGCAGTGAGCAGAGATCACTCCACTGCACATCAGCCTGGGTGACACAGCAAGACCCTGTCTCAAAAAGAAAACAAAAAACATCTTGAAATAAAGTCTTTAAAATGTGTCCTTTATTTTCAAAATTGTTTTGGCTATTAAGGATTCTTTTCATTTCATTTTTGAAATTTATGATAGACTCATACTAATTGTACATATTTTTGAGTTATAATGTGTTTTTTTACATGTACACATTACACAATGATCAAATCTGGGTAGTTAACATATCCATCACCTTACACATCATTTCCTTGTAATGAAAACATTAAAGAACTTGTCCTAGTTATGTTGAAATATACAATACACTATTGTTAAGTCTAGTCATCCTACTGTACAATAGGAAAACTGAACTTATTCTTCCTAACTAACTTTATATCGATTGACCAATCTCTTCCCATTCCTGCCCCCTCTTTACCCTCCCCATCCTCTAGTAACCACTATTCTACTGTCTATTTCTAAGATAACAAACTTATAGTCTACATACAAATATGTGAAGAGAGATAATGAGATATTTGGCACTTTAAAATCAATATGACAATTTTTATTAAAACCAAAACAAAGCAAAGCAAAACAAAGAAATCATGTAGAGATTGTGAGTGGTATTGTGTTAAGTCTTTAGATCAATTTTAGAATAATATAAAAATATTATTTTTTCCAATTTATGAAGTTGGTATATCTCACCATTTGTTCACCTCTTTTGCAATTTCTTACAACAGAATATCATATGTTTCATTGTACAGGTCTTGGATATATTTTGCTAAATTCATTCCTAAGTATGTCATGTTTTTAGTGCTATTGTAAATGGCATTTTAAAATATTGTTTTCAGGCATTATTTGCTGGTATATAGAAATATAATTGCATTGACCTGGCACTTTGCAACCTTACTCACTTCATAATTTTGTGTCTATTTAATGATCCCTTGGAATCCTCTCCATAAAAGATGACGTCCTCTGTAAGTAAATTTGTTTTATTTTTCCTTTCTGATGCCTATGACTTTTCTTTCTTTTTTGCTTTATTGCACTAACACAAAATACAATAAATTATTGACTAGCAGTTGTAAATGCAAACTTCTTTGCCTTTTTACTAATTTTAGGAGGAAAACATTCAGTGTTTCTTCTTAAGTATGATTTTAACTGCAAGGTTTTCATAGATACTCTTTAGCAGATTGAAGTAACTTCCTTATGTTACTGTTTTTCTGGTTGTTTTAACATGAATATATGTAAAATTTTGTTAAATGTTTTTCTATCATCTATTTAAATGACTATATGTTTTTCTGTATTATTATGTTAGTTTGATAAAGGTGTAAAATGCTTTGGTTAAAATCAAAATAGAAATGGGCACCACTAGAAGACACTTTTATTGAGGTGACAAGGATTTTATGAGTGATATCAGATATATTTTATAAATATCCATACCAGTACTTCCTAATAGAGTATTGGAATGTAAGGAATAAAGAATTGTTAACAACGGCTCCCAAGTTCTAAATAGTTTGATGATGACTTCCAGGTACCAAGTGTGGATGGAGTCACTTACTGAAGTAAAGAATACATACAATATATTTAATTTTCGTGGGACATGATAAATCTTAGATGCTTATGAGGATCTAAGAGGAATAACTAACTTGCAAGTTAAATAAACGACTGGAGCTAAGAGCAGAGGTCTGAGCTTCGATTTACATTTAAGAAATATAGAATGTGGATGATTTTTTAAAAATCTATTTAATTGACAAATAATAATTGTACATATTCATGGGGTACATAGTGATGTTTCAGTACATATAATGTATAGTGATCAGATCAGAGTAATTGGCATAGCCATAATCTCAAGCATTTGCCATTTCTTTGTGTTGGGAATGTTCAATATCCCCTTTCAGGTTATTTGAAACTATATGTTATTTTTAACTATCATTACCTTATGGTGGTAAAGAGCACTAGAACATTTTTCTCCTATGTAGCTGTAATGTTGTGTCCTTGACAAATCTCTTTCTATCCCTCCCTTCCTCCTACCCTTCCCAGCCTCTAGTATTTTCTGTCCTATTTTTTACTTCTATGAGATCAACTTTTTAGCAGCTAGTATTCAAAACCAAGAACTTTCTAAGCCTTTCCTATGTCTCTAGAGCTTTAACACTTTCTTCCATTTTTAATGTTAGCATATAGCTGGCATATAAAGCCAGGTAAAGAGCCTAAGGTGAGAATGCAGAAAATGAACAAAGAAGGGCTTGGGACAAAGCCTTGAGAGGCTCAATATTTAGGAGTCAGGTCAGGGAGAGGAATCCATCAAAGGACACTGTGGTCTTCCAAAACCCACGAGAAGTAACTTTCACAAAAGCAATGTGGGATTGATCTACTGTGCCAAATGCTTCTGAGAAGGCAAATAAGAATAGGATTGAAAAGTTTCTTAAACTCTTTTAATTAGTTATCTTAAGCTATGCCTTTTACAATGTTGTTGAAGAATCTTTAGCATTTAATATTTTACATCCAGGATCTGTAACAGAGACAAGTTCATTAATTCCTTTATGGCATATTTAAAAATCCCAAGTAGCACTGCTTTTTGATGATGACAATTACATACCATGTGAGCTTAATAATATGAAAAAAGAGACTTGAAACTGCTACATAACTCTGTAATGGCATATCTGAGCTAATCTGCTTACTGAAAGATATTTTGTGGGTGATATTCAAAACTGAAGATTTATGTAACTCTTTCCTATCTGGAAGGAATTAAATATGTGATGGCAAACATGCTGATGCACAGAAAAAAACACATTTAATTAAGATAATCTTAGATAACTGAATAATTCAATAAAATATTTACAATTTCATGTACTATATTTTTTTATTCCCTTTATTGTGGGAATCTGGAATCCTATTTTTCTTCTGTAATTAATACGTTTTAAATCAGTTATCAAGATTCAAAGTGCGAGTCAATACAAGAAAACACCATAGTGTAGCAGAGAGCTTTATATTATCAATGAATCTTTGGGTACTCTATCTTCTGCTCCGGGTTCAAAATACTCAGACTCCCTGGAGCCACAATTTTAAACCCCACATAATTGACTCAGCTCTTTATCTTTTCAAAGATAGATACAGAGTACTAGCAGCTTTAGTGTCTAAGAGGCTGGTGTTTGTGAAAGTTTAAATATTCTATAAATGTTTAATTTACTTAGAGATGAATTGGCAGTCATTTCACCAGACAGTGCACTGGTTTCAGTGTTTCTGTTTCAAAAATAAAAGGCATTAGAACATTGTAAACTATGCCCTCAATGTTTCTGTTTTTCAGTGTCTCATGTGTCATATGAAGAAAAGTAAATAGATTAATGCTTTAGAATTATTTTTTTCTGAAAAGAAAAGGCATATACTAACTGTAGTTCTTATTGATCTCTCTGTATTTGTCTAATTAATTTAATAGTGTCTGTTTATAATCTATAACTAGCCTCTTAGGTCCTACTGGGAAAACTTTGGATTGTTTATTTGGTAATATTTGACAAATACTGGAAAATTTGATTAGAATATGAAATATATGACTTTCAGGAGTCCCTTTAGCAATATTATGTAACTAGTATTTTCCAGAGGCATCATCAACTTGTTTATATATTTAGAATAACAAATAATGCTCTGGGGAAAATTGTTTTTCTACACCCCCACAAAATATATCTGACATCGGATGTGTGAATTTTTTCTCATACCAATTAATTATCTAACACCAACTAGTGTTCTACAATTCGATTCAACTTTGACACCATTTAGTTGGATTTTGCATCGGATTCCACGGGTAAGGGCTTGGTCTCACAGGGCAGTGCTCCCATTTCAAGGACAATCACAAGTCTGGGCATCCCATTCTTCTGGCTAATCATCTGTAGGGAGGGTCCCGTGAACTCCTCCTCAGGTTTGATACTTTGCTAGAATGGCTCGCAGAATTTAGGGGAACATAGTATGTGTTCTGGTTTATTATAAAAGATACAGATGAACAGCCAGATGAAAAGGTACCTAGAAACAATCACATGAAAGCTCCCAAGAACAAGAGTTCCTCTCCCCTTGGAGTTGGTATGCATGAACCTCCCAGCCTGTGGAACCATTCACTGACTGGAAAGATCATCAAATCTCATGGTTTGAGAGCTTTTATACAGCTTAATCTCCAGTCTCTACTCCTTCCCACTCTCTTCTCTGGTTGGTGGTGGTTGAGACTGGATCCATCCTCTAATCAGTTGGACTTTTTGGTGAGTAGCCCCATCCTGAAAATATCTGGGGCCCTACACAAAACTACCTTATTAATGTAAACTCAGGAGTGATCAAAAGTAGCTCATTATGAATTAAAAAACACACTCCTGTCACTCAGGAAATTTCAAGGGTTTTAGGAGCTGTGCTAGGAACTGAGAAAAAATACCAAGTTTATTTCTTATTATACCACAAATGGCTATTTGATATTTACTGTTATTTTCTTGGTATTTCTCTTCTTTGTTTATTCCCTTACTTTCCCCACAGTCAGTCTTGCATCAATTGAATTAATAGATAACGAGCTTCCTTTAGTGTCCAAATGGCTGATTCCCAAAGTGTTTTATGGTAAATGGTAGTCTGCCAAATTCTGTATATCCTCTTGGTTTCTGTGAGGTAAACGTTGCCAGGTGACACCACAATCACTTTTTTGAAGATGCATGTGACTCTTGAAGAATTCAGGTACTGATCTACCCTCCAATGGGAGCCCCTAACTGGCAATCCTTTGGTTATCTCCACCACATGCAAAGGATTGTCAGCTTCCTTGCTAGGAGTGACTCAAAGAAATATCATCCATTTCTGCTTCCTGCAGATTGATATTGTTGCCTCTCTTGTTTGCATTATTGTGGTAGTCATGTTTTGTTTGTGTTTGTGTTTTTAGCTTTCCCTAGGAAATTAAACATTTTCTGATTCCAAATTATAGGTTTGATATGAATCTAAGTTTGGTTATGATTTTTTTGAAATCTAAGTCATGTCATCCTACATGATAAGCTCCAGGTTTGGCAGGCACAATGCTGCCTTTACTGGAGAGAGAGCAGGCAGCTAGCTGTGGCTCTTAAGGACTTGCTTTTCCTATGCTGCATTTAAAGGCAGTCCATTGACTATGAAATGAGATGCATACCCAAATACACACTGTGGATAAATATACTTTAAATATTTTAATTATTATTATACTGAAATATTTATAATAGCATAAATATTATAAGTAATCTGATTTTTTCTAAGCAATTCCAGGACTTAGGTATAAAGATATTTGCTTTAATTACAATATCTCAGATTTCACTGGATCACTGCCCTCATCTTTACACCATAGCATGTCAGTTCTCTCTCAAAGTCCTCAGAATGCATTTCTAGGAATTCTTAAACCTGTCTCAAAAGTCTGCTCAAGTCAATCCAGCCTCTTTTGTGCTTTCTCTAGCCTATACAGCCACCTGAATGTAATTTCATGACTGTGCTTCTGCTGTGGCATGCTTCAAAAGAAACCTGACTGCTGCCCAGCATACTGAATCCCTGAATCCTCAGAGCTGTAGTCCTGCATGGGATTATGACATCTGGAAAAAGAATAAAAAATACTCGTTTTGAGAGGAGAGAAGCATACACCATGAGGCAAATATTAAGGAATCTTCACTCTGAGAGCTTTTGAAACTATGGTGCAGAGAAATGACCGCCAGGCAGAAAGGAACAGTCATAGGACAGGACAGATGAAACAGGTATTAGAGTGTTGGAGTTTCTAAGACAACTCAGATTTAATGGCATGATCTAATAGAGGTAGATCACACAGAAGAAATTTTAAAAATCTGTTTCAGATGCTCTTACAGACTTAGCTTAACCTTAAAGTTGCACATGTGTAGCACAGGACTCTGGGAAACACAAAAGAAACAGAGATTAATGAAGGAGCAGAGAATTGGAAAGACCTGGAATCCTGACCTATCCTTAGTGGAAAATCTTGATGATCATTCATGCATTCAGTTAACATCAAAGCAGGCACACTCAGCATTAAGGAAGCGCACACTTGTTTAGAACTAAGACAAGAATTTAAAGAAACCTTCCTAACAAAACTTAAACTCCAAAATGATAAAAATCATCTGAGGGCGATTTAATTGACTACCAGATGAAATGAAACATCTTTTAGGGAAAAGTTACCTAATGTAGAATATTTAAATGTTTTATTAACAATTTCAGCATAAAATTAAAAATACATATTAGATATAAAAAAGCGTGAAAAAGTGACTGATAATTAAGAAAGAAAAACAAGCAGTAAAAGTAAATCCAGAGATGAGTTAGATATTAGACAACAAAGAATTCAAAATGCTAAGATTAATATATAAAATAAAATAAAGATGACAATAGTTCAGATATATAAAAAGTAGAGCATTTCAACAGATACAGACTTCAGAAAAATCAGTGGAAGGTCATGAATTGGAAAACATAAACATAATAATACAAAATTAAGGAGTTACTGCATAGGTTTAAATTCAGGAATTCAGTAGAAAATATCTAAAGTGAAACACAGAAATCAAAGAATTAAAAAAAGAAACATCGCAGAGTGAATTGTAAAGACAAGTGGAATGCATTTATAAATGTAAAATTAGACCAGCCTGGCCAACACGGCAAAAATTCATCTCTACCAAAATTACAAAAATTAGTGGGGCATGGTGACTGCGTGCCCCTAATACCAGCTACTGGGGGGCTGAGATAGGAGGATCATTTGAACCTAGGAGGCAGAGGTTGCGGTGAGCTGAGATCATTCCACTGTGCTCCAGCCTGGGCAACAGAGCAAGGCTCCATTTCAAAACAGAAAAATGTAAAATTAATATTGCTAGTTTTCCAGAGAAAGAGAGAATGGAACAGAGAAATATTGGAATAATAAATGCTTAATTTTAAAAAAAATGTGAAGGAAGACATCAATCTACGAATTCACTAAGATCAGCAACTTTAAACTGGATAAATCCAAGGAAAATTGTGCCTAGGCACTTCATAATCATTCTGTTCCAAATAAAGATGAAGAAAAACATCTTAAAATTAGCCAGATAAAAAATATAAATATCCAAGAAACAGCAGAAACTATAGAATACAAAGGAATGTAAAAACATCTTTAAAGTTTTGGGATGAGAGTAGGTGTAATTGCCAACCTAATACTCTATATTTAGCCCCCACACCAGAAATTCTTCAAACATAAGTGTGTATTAATTATTTATTGTTCCATAGGAAACTACCACAAAACTTGGCTGGTCGCGGTGGCTCACCCCTGTAATCCCAACACTTTGGGAGGCCAAAGGGGGCAGATTACCTGATGTCAGGAGTTGGAGACCGCATGACCAATATGATGAAACCCCGTCTCTACTAAAAATACAAAAAATTAGCTAGGCGTGGTCGCGGGCACCTGTAGTCCCAGCTACTTGCGAGGCTCAGGCAGGAGAATCGTTTGAACCCCAGAGGCGGAGGTTGCAGTGAGCTGAGATCAGGCCACTGCACTCCAGCCTGGGCGACAGAGCGAGATTCCATCTCAAAAAAAAAAGTAAAAGAAGAAAAAAGAAATAAAGAAATTATCACAAAACTTGGCAACTTAGAGTAATACAGAGTGTTTTTTTCTTATAATTATTATGAATCAGAAATTTAGTCAGTTTAGCTGGATTCTCATTCAGGGTCTCTTATATGCTGCTGTCTTATTTTAAAGCTCCAGTAGGAAGAGTTCTGCTTTGAAATTCACTCATCTGTCTTTGGCACTATTCAGTTTTGAGGGCCTATCGTAACTGAGTGTCACTGGGTGATGACCAGAGGTTGTCCTCAGTTCCTTGGTACACAGGCTTTCCAACATAGCAGCTTGCTTCATCACAGCTAGCAAGAGAGGGACCATCTAAAAAGTCTACCAAATAGGAAATCATAAAGACTTTGTCATCACCTCCTCCCCACCCCACAAATGGGAACATGGGTTAAATTATAGTTAAAAAAAAATAGGGCATAATGCCTCTGGAATTACAAATAGTAAAACAATCTAAAAGAGGCTTTAGAATAAAAATGCAAAAATGTTTCAAAATACAAGGGAAGAAATAGAGTTAATGAAATAAATGGAATTTTTATATTTGTAATAGATTTTTTAATTTGTAATGGAATTACAAATGGAATTTGAATTTTTTTATTTGTAATAGAATTAGAAATAATAAAACAATCTAAAAGAGGCTTTAGAATAAAAATAGTAAAAATGTTTCAAAACACAAGGGAAGAAACAGAGTTAATCAGGGAAGAACCTTATAAGAGAAGAGAGCAACTACCTTTTTCTGAATAAAAATTGCCTTTTGATTGAGTAAATCAAGTATTGTTTTAGACATTTTATATAAATTATCTTCATAGTGAGCAAATACACTTAGGAGTGAATGGAACATGAATAGACATAAGGTCTATAAAATAATAATGATATAAATTTTGGATTAACTCGAATGTGTGTGAAAGTTAGATCATTAAAATGATCTGAAATTGAGTAGCTTAGAGTAACATTAAAGGTTAAAGAAACCAAAGAATATTATATTTTATTCATGAAAAGTAAAATAGAGATTATTTTTAATACATAACTCAAGAATGCTTGGATTAAATTGACTTGAAAGAAATTGGCAAGTCATATGAAGTTGATTTAATTATTTATGAAGTGCCTATATGTAGGCTATGTATAAAGGTGTGCATATGGAAAATGTGAGAGAACAGCAATTTAATAAAAATACGATTAAATGAGAGAATTTATCTTATTTCCGTTTGCCTTGAGAAATAACTAAGAAAAAAAGTGCTGCAGAGCCAATAGCAATTGTCTTTGTTTTTTAAGTGTTATTTCATTTGGATTTGTCTGGTCAATCAACACAGTACTCCCTCTGCCATTTAACCATCCATTTAATGATTCACCAAATAGTTATTGAATATCAGAAACCATTTTTAGTCATTTTCCTGTTTACTAGTATTGAACTTAATCCATCTTATTGTGAACCCAAATCCCTTCTTGTGTATCATCAAGAGAAAGCCAAAGAATACTTAAATAGATAAAAAATTATATTATCTCTATTTTATCTTTCTATATATTATGTCCATATCTATGTTTAAGTATCTTTACTTCCAAAATGAGGAGCACTATTTTAAGTGGCACACTTTTAAAGCTGGGTATGCAGCTAAATCTAAAGTGAAATTCATAGATTAGGTGTGTTCTATGGATTGTTGGAATCAACTCATCCCCAGGTTCATGTATTATCTACAATGAATGTTAAGAGTCTTTGAAGAAGTGGTTTTTGTACAGATGCCTATGAAAGGAAATGTCTGCTTCTCTTCCTGGCCAATTTAACTAGGTTGGAGTCTTACATAGTTTGAAGAAGCAGGCCACAGGTTAAGAGTGTGTAGACAGAAAAGATTTTCTAAGACATACATAATTCAGCTTTGGGTCCCAAACAGACGTAGGGAGACACAGAGTAAGGCAGGAGAACTGTCATATGGCTTCCTGGATAGCTGAAATTGCCTCAGCAAAGGTACAAAAATAAAGAAATTAAAAAAAAAGAAATGGCATGTAATTGAGGAAGAAAAGTATGGGTTAGAAATTTGATATCCTTTAATAGCAAGAGGAGAAAAATGTCTCTGGAAATATTGTTTACTGCATCCAAGACTTCATTTATATCTTGCTACCTGGATTAACTTGGATGGTAAAAAGATGGTCTGGAGAGCAGTAGATTGATCAGAGTGACACAAGAGTTGAGAAAGGAAATCCAATTAGGAAACAATTGAAAAAAAATCTAGAGAAAATTGTTAGTAACATTTGAGTCACATTGTTTCACTAGAGCTAGAGGGCGTGAGACTGGAGGGATATCAAAGAAATAGAAAAGTTAGTACTTAGTTACAGATTAGAGGAACACGGTATTTCAATAAAATTTTTCCTTGGGTAACTGAGTATCAGTAGGAGTCAATAGAGGAAAACATTAAGAAGGATTTCATACTGAATAAACATATGTTTTAAACACGTGGGAGTTTGCAGATGGTGATTATGTTACAAGAAATCTGAAACACTATTCGCAGTATGAAAGAAAGAAGTCAACACTAAAGACACAAATCTTTGGGATCTTGGAAATCATCACCTGAAGCTGTGAATGTAAATATGGCCACGATTAGAATATGAAGAGTGTAGAAGACTACCTGAGGAATTCTAAAGGATGCTCAAGTATCAGTGGTCGAGTATATTGAAAAGTATCCAGGAAGGAAGTCATAAAGGAATGAGTAGAAATTTAGAAGGGGAAGAATATAAGGTATCATCATGAAAGCCAATAGACCTTTAAGGAATATGAGAGGTTTAACTGTGTCAAATGTTACTGAGGGTAAGGTTGGGAAATATGTTACTGTTATTAGTGAGAACCACCTCATTTGGTGATGGGGGAGGACATAAAAAAATTAATGTGAGTTAAAGTCTTAGCACAAATGTAAAATCAAACAAACAAACAAAAACATAACTCTTTCAAATTTGGGAATCAAAGAAAAAACAGAAGTGAGAGTAAATTTTTAAATGTTAATAATAGCTAAGACATATGCAGCTTATACAATCAGTCGTTTCTGAGTAATGTATAATTGTAAGTAACATATATGTGCTAATTTAAACCTTATAAGAAATAGCAAATAAGTGAGAGATACTGAGTTTCCAGCTTCAAACACAAGAGATACAGGGACCTATTTTTAGTAGCCCATGTTCACTCAGCTGGAAATTGACAGAGCTTTCATAGTAATCTACATAGTAGGGTTTTTTTTTTTTTTTTTTTTTTTGTAGTTTTGCCAATTTTGCCTCTACTCAGTATTGCCTCACCTAAAGAAAAAAGAGAATAGAGGATATTAAGCATCTCTATATGAAGGAAAGTAATTATTGGACATTCTCTAAGTTTTATTAATCTTCAAAAATATTCACTAAAATCCATGATGCTTTTTGCATTAAATGACTTTTAAAAACATATTCAAAATCATCTGGGTAGTATCAATTCATGCATGGTACCCAGCTATTTCTAATATTTTAGGACTCAGCTTAAATGTCATCATCACAAAGAGAATATCATTTACCTAATATAAAATGTTTTGAAAACCGGTATCCAATCTGTAATTTAAAAAATATTAGTTTTCCTTCTATTATCCCATCCTCTAAACCTTGAAAAACACAAGGACTTTGCCTTCCATATTTATAAGTGTATATTCAGACAACAGCTGTATTCCTGAAACAGAATAAAATGCTTTAAACTTTTCTGAGGAATGCATGGATGAATGAACACATGAATGAATGGATGGATGAATGGGCATATGGACAGAACAAATGAGGTAACTGTTTGGACGAACGTAGGCAAGATGGTGCACTTCCGGGTTCTTCACCACCAACTCTTCCCGTGTGTGCGAGAATGCAGCTGACGCCCGGGAAGGTGCAGATTGATCAGGCATGCACCAGGTGATGTCAATCCGAGGAGACCAAGATTTACCTGGTGGCACCTGCGGAGCGCCCCCCCTCCCCCGACATGCCCATGCCCCGCCTATTGCCCTTCCACTCCTAGAAAAGTCGCTCCCAGCAGATGAGCCGGGGGCGGGCTTTCTCAGCCCCCACTCTTGTCGGGACTGTATTAGAAACTCCCCCCAACCCAGCTCCGGTCCCTGAAGCTAGATGACCAAAGAATAAATTTGCAGTTTTGCTTTTAGCCTTGCCTACTCGCTGGTTCTTTTGTGCCCACTCTGGTGGTCTTAGAAAAACAAATCAGTAACTGTGATGGCAATATTTTCAAAATAATATTTTGAGAATTATAATCTGAAAAATAAAGTCATGCTACTTTTTATATGAAAGACAAGCTGAGAAACATCTGAAATGTTTTAGTAATTCTTTAAAAACAAAAGGGCAAAAGTTGAAGTACAGACTGTTACAAAACAAATTGAATACATTTAATTTCTAAACAATAGTACCCCATTAAGCTAATAATCTCTAATGAAAAAATGCTAGATATGAGTTTGCTATAGTTCAAATCTATAGTATTTATACGTTTGATTTTTATTGATATGGTTTGTTTTAATTTGGTCTTGAGTTCTCTCTCTTGAAGAGTGACCTTAAGAAAAGAAGATAGCCACTTTCTAGGAAAGCCCTGTCCAAGGGCAAGTTAGGTTCAGATATGTGTCAGGTGAGACGCAATGGGGATGTGAAACCAAAATGTATAAACAGAAGAAATTTGTTACTCACAGATCTTAGAGAGGTTGGGTGTATCAATGAGAGCCTGTGGAAAGTTCTGAGGTGACAGAAAGCTCAACCAGCAAGTGAAAAGGGAGACTGGGAGGACCTTTAAGACTATTCCCTTATTAAGACCTGTGGGATTATCCCTTAGATTTTTCCATAGGGGTTATGGACTGGCTAGTTTAAAAAAAAAAAAATGCATGCATAAAGGGAAAATTTTATTTATATGACTCTGGTGTTGGAACATTAATTTTATCACAATGAGTAGCTGTAGGGTGAGTTGGGTTTGGGTTAGGGAGATGAGGAACAAGTAGGCTATATCAAAAACAACCACACAGGAACAGGGAGTCTTAACCAAGCAAAAGGTGATGAATTTTAAATAACTATATCAGACCTAAACATAAATGCCAAGGAAGCAACTATAAAATATTTATGACATATGTGTATTATAGAAAAACAGTGCTGCATTATTTTGGATTAAAGCTAAAATGATCAAATGGAAACATAATTTTTTGATGTGACCAATTTCTTAATTTACATTTAAATGTAGTTCTTATAGTTATCTAATTTCATTGAAAAATTATAAATATTTTGCTATTCTGACATCTTTTTTATTATATTTTCTGAACAAGGAATAACTAATTTACCAGGATGGAAAACCTTGTTGTTTGTGTGATTGCATCAAGCATCACCTACTAGAAGGAATTAAGTGAGGATTCAGTTAACTATTTCACTGAGAACACGTATGGGGTATAAACATAAAATGAAAAAGATCAGACTGGGAAACAAAACATTACTTTTAAACTCCCCAAAAAACATATATAGAGAAAAATCCCAGCATAAGAAAAAAATAATTGTAGCACAAATAATTGCTTTAATGAGATTACGTTGAATTAAAATTTGTACATAGGATATTTCAGAGAATATAATTTGGAAAACTAATTTTGTAGCAACTGATTCATTTTTCTTCATGAATAGGAAGAGTAACTACACAGTGAATAATAAACTTTTTACTTGCTTATATACCTCAGGTGGCTCTGCCATTAATTCTATTATCCAAGTTTGAATAGAAAAAAAATATATTTCCAACAAAATGGGAAAATAATTGGTTACTATGGAGATACCAGTTCTCGTGGATATTGCTGTCTACCAAGATGTCAAATATCTAGAATTGTTCGACAACAAAAAACTTTTGAACTCCTAGCTGTTAATAAAAAGACAATGTAAATTTAAAACTCATTTTTAGTATTTACAAAAGCCTTGATAAGGACAAATAGGCTATTTTAA
Source organism: Piliocolobus tephrosceles (assembly GCF_002776525.5). NCBI lineage: Eukaryota > Metazoa > Chordata > Mammalia > Primates > Cercopithecidae > Piliocolobus > Piliocolobus tephrosceles. The sequence goes on from NC_045440.1 coordinate 89,549,016, forward strand.
ACAAAAAGTTTCTTGACTTTGGTTAAGTAGAAAAAAATTTAGTATGTTTATATTGACTAGCTGACAGTGATTGAACACTTGTTCTTATGGATATACATACACATACACGCCCTTATAAATGACACATTAAGAGTTGGCTGTTAGTATAGATAGAGTAGACCAAACAGGGTATATGGCAGTCAAAAGACCAAAATGTGTGAAAAGTTTGAGAACTAATGATCTTGAAAACAAGGTAGCTCAGGAATTTACACTACTTAAATGTCCTACTTAAGTGAGGGTCCTACTTAAATGAGGATAAACATATTATCATAAATGGAAATTTTATTATAGCTAAATTTAGCATTTAATAATCATCTGTAATATTTTAAATACACAAAAATAAAACATAAATGAGAGAAGTGGCAGTAATAGATGAAAGTATCAACTTGAGTATAAGATTTTGTGCTAGAGTCTAAACTACTTAAAGATAAAGAGTCTCCCTTCCTTTGTACATCCACAGATTTCAATTTTGTTTCCCCTTTCCAAATAACTATTTAAATATTTTCCAGCTTGTCATTCACATAAAGAAGTAGTATGGCATTGTTTTTTGGACTATGTTCCTCAAATTTTTAACTTTTAAACACCATTGCCTTAACTTGTTCATTCATTAATTATTAACTTTAAAGCATTATAAATTGTGTGAAATAAGAGTAGTGTTTTCAAATTTTTTTAAAAAAATTCAATAATGGGAAAAGTTATCACATTGCATTGGTTAGAATATTTGTGAAAAAAGACCTGAAATGCGCAATGTCTAGATCACATTAGAAGTACACAGAATTTCTTGCTTCTCTAACAGGATTGTGACAGTGAAGATATCCCTCCTTTTTGCCCTTGTGGTGATTAATACTGTCAACTGGATTGGATTGAAGGATGCAAAGTCCTGATCCTGGGCGTGGCTGTGAGGGTGTTGTCACTAACATTTGAGTCAGTGGACTGGGAAAGGCAGATCCACCCCATCTGGTTGGGCACAAACTAATCAGCTGCCAGTGCGGCTAGCATATAAAGCAGGCAGAAAAATGTGAAAAGACCAGACTGGCCTAGCCTTCCAGGTAACATCTTTTTCTCATGCTAGACGCTTCCTGCTCTTGAACACTAGAATTCTAGTTCTTCGGTTTTGGTATTCGGACTGGCTCTTCTTGCTCTTCAGCTTGCAGACAGCCATTGTGGGACCTTGTGACCATGTGAGTTAATAATCAATAAACTATTAGTTCTGTCCCTCTAGAGAACACTAACTAATACAGATTTTGCTACCAGGAGTGCTTCTAGAGGAACAGAATATAAAGGATAGAGCTCTTTCATTTGTTTTGGGGTTTTTGGAGTTGGCTGCTTAATATGATTAGACTCCAAAATGCTAAGGACTCTACTTCTAATAGTATGTAGAACATTGATAGTCCTTGGAGTGAACTGTTTAGAGAGTTAAGCAAGATAAACGCATTTGACACTCAAGACTCATCCCTCATGAGAGGCAAGGAGTTTAGTGACTCTATACATAATACCTTTGACCATATGTAGAGAACCAAGGAACATAATAAAGCTGGTTGGTTACTTCTAAGTTCAGTGGACAAAGTGAAAAAAGAAAATGATGAACTCAGGGATTCTAACTCCTGGCTTAGGAAACAGATACTGAGCCTCAAATCTGCTAAGATTGCCCTGAGTCAATCTTATCTCCTGTAGAGAAAGAGCTGAAATTGTGGAAAAACAGACACAAGCTCTTATCACACAAGTGGCTGACCTGCAACGAAAGGTGCATGCACAGCTTTGCCAGGTGTCTACTGTTAAAGTTAGGGCATTGATTGGAAAATAATGGAATCCTAGAACTTGGAATGGGGACTTGTGGGAGGACCCTGAAGAAGCTGGGGACACTGAGCTTATAAACTCCGATGAATATATTTTTGCCAGAAGAAACAGCTTCCCCATCCCCAGTAATGGCAACATCCTCCCCTCCTCCCCGACCCATGCTGTCATCAATCTTTCCACCTTTGTCTGAGGAGATAAACTCTGCACTGCCTGAGGTAATGGCGGTGTCCTCTTCTGAGGAAGTTGCCTGGCAAGATAATGTTGATTCCCTTCACGAGCCACCCCAACACCCCTGTTTGCTTTTAGACCTACAACTATACTAAAATCACAGTGGGCCCTGAGAGGTAAGGTTGAGAGTATGACCCATGAGGTACTTTGCTACACTCAAAAAGAACTGCTTGAGTTTTCTAATTTATATAAGCAGAAATATGGAGAACCAGCATGCGAATGGGTATTAAGGGTGTGGGATAATGGTGGAAAGAACATAGAGTTTGATCAGGCTGAATTTACTGATTTGGGCCCACTAAGTAGGAACTCTATGTTTAACATTGCAGTTGAGGAGTTAAAAAAGGTTCTCATAGTTTATTTGCTTGGTTAGCTGAAATACAGATTTAGAGATGGCCCACAGTGAGGAAGGGATCCAAAGGCTTAGGGAGATTGGGATGGTGGAGTTGATTCGTCATTTTAGACCTACTCATCCCATCTGGAGGCTTCAGAAGATATACCTTTGACCAATGACTTGCAAAATAGATTTGTGAGGTCAGCACCTGATTCTTTGAAGAGCCCTGTAATTGCTTTTCTCTGTATATAAAATCTAACAGTGGAAACAGCAGTCATTCAATTACAAAATTTAAATACAATAGGAACAATTGGATCTTGAGGTGGCCGGGGCCAAGTGGTGGCACTCAACCATCAAAGGCAAGGTGGGAGTAGCTACCACAATGGATAGCAGAGGCAAAGCAGCAATCAGAATAGTCTGACTTGGGTAGAGCTCTGGCAGTAGCAAATTAATCATGGTGTTTCTATAAGTGAAATTGATAGGAAGTTTACTGCATTCCTATTTAATTTATATAAGCAGAAATCTTCTAGGTCAAATGGGCAAAGGGCTAATTTGAATTATAAAAATAAAAATCACAGTCCCTCAATCAATTTCCAGACTTAAGCCAGTTCACATACCCAGAACCCCTTGAATGAAGGGGAGTCTGGGTCCTCCTGAGTAAGGACCGCACTGCACTACCAACAATTTATGCTGTTAATCTTTCTCCCATTCTTCCCCAAGGAGACCTCCGGCCTTTTACCAGGGTAACTTTGCATAGGGGAAGGGGAAATAATCAGCCATTTCAGGGACCACTGGACCTAGCTCTGAGCTGACGGTGATTCCAGGGAACCAGAAGCGTCACGGTTGTCCTCCAGTTAAAGTAGGGGCTTATGGAGGTCAGGTAATTAATAGAGTTTTAGCTCAGGTCCAACTTAGAGAGGGTCCAGGGGTCCCCAGACTCATCCTGTGGTCATTTCCCCAGTGTCAGAATGCATAATTGGCATAGACATACTTAGCAGATGTCAGAATCCCCACGTTGGCTCCTTGAGTGGAAGGGTGAGGACTATTATGGTAAGGAAGGCCAAAAGGAAGCCAGTAGAACTGCCTCTACCTAGAAAAATCATAAATCAAAAAACTATCGCATCCCTTGAGGGATTGTGGAGATTAGTGCCACCATCAAGGACCTGAAAGACACAAGGATGGTGATTCCCACCACATCTCCATTCAGCTCTCCTATTTGCCCTTGCAGAAGACAGATGGATCTTGGAGAATTACAGTGGATTATTGTAACTTTAACCAAGGGGTGACTCCAATTGCAGCTGCTGTACCAGGTGTGTTTTCATTGCTTGAGCAAATTCACACATCTCCTGGCACCTGGTATGTAACCATTGACTTGGCAAATGCCTTTTTCTCCATTCCCACCCATAAGGCCCACCAGAAACAATTTGCCTTCGGCTGGGAAGGCTAGCAATATACTTTTATTGTCCTACCTCAATGGTATATTAACTCTCCAGCTTTGTGTTATAATCTTATTTGGAGAGATCTTGATAACTTTTCACTTCTGCAAGATATCACACTGGTCCACTTCATTGATGACATTATGCTGATTGGATCCAGTGAGCAAGAAGTAGATAACACACTGAACTTATTGGTGAGACATTTCCGTGCCAGAGGATGGGAAATAAATCTGACTAAAATTCTGGGAACTTCTACCTCAGTAAAATTTCTAGTAATCCAGTGGTGTGGTGCCTGTCGAGATACTCCTTCTAAGGTAAAGGATAAGGTGCTGCATATGGTCCCTCCTACAATCAAGAAAGAGACACAAGGACTAGTGGACCTATTTGGATTTTGGATGCAGCAAATTCCTCAGTTGGGTATATTACTCCTGTCCATTTATTGAGTGACCTGGAAGCCTGTCAGTTTTGAGTGGGGTCCAGAAGAGGAGAAGGCTCTGCAACAGGTCCAGGCTGCTGTGCAAACTGCTCTGCCACTAAGCCATATGACTCTGCAGATCAATGGGTTGGAGGTGTCAGTGGCAGATAGGGATGCTGTTTGGAGCCTTTGGCAAGCTCCCATAGGTCAATCACAATGGAGGCCTCTAGAATGTTGGAGCAAGACCTATCCATCTTCTACAGATAACTACTCTTTTTTTTGAGAGACAGCTCTTTGCCTGTTACTGGACTTTGGTGGAAACTGAACATCTGACTATGGATCATCAAGGTACCATGCGACCTGAACTGCCTATCATGAACTAGGTGCTCTCACCCAACTAGTCATAAAGTGGGTCATGCATAGCAGCATTCCACCATCAAAGGGAAGTGATATATACGTGATTGGGCTTGAGCAGGTCCTGAAGGCACAAGTAAGTTACATGAGGAAGTGGCTCAAATGCCCATGGTCTCCACTCCTGCCACCCTGCCTTTTCTCCCTCAGCCTGCACCAGTGGCCTCATGTCAAGTTATGATCAGTTGACAGAGGAAGAGAAGACTAGGGCTTGGCTCACAAATGGTTCTGCATGATACCCAGGCACCATCCAAAAATGGACAGCTGCACCACTACAGCCCTTTTCTAGGACATGCCTGAAGGACAGTGGTGAAGGGAAATCTTCCCTGTGGGCAGAACTTCAAGCAGTGCACCTGGTTGTGCACTTTGCATGGAAGGAGACATGTTCAGATGAGTGATCATATACTGATTCATGGGTTGTTGCTGGTGGTTTGGCTGGATGGTGAGCGACTTGGAAGAAGCATGATTGGAAAATTGGTGTCAAAGAAACCTGGGGAAGAGGTATGCAGATGAACCACTCTGGGTGGTAAAAAACTGAATATATTTGTATCCCATGTGAGTGCGCGAACAGGTGACCTCAGCAGAGGAGGATTTTAATAATCAAGTGGATAGAATCACCCATTCTATGGACACCACTCAAACTCTTTCCCTGGCCACCTCTGTCACCGCCAATGGGCCCATGAACAAAGTGGCCATGGTGGCAGGGATGGAGGTTACACATGGGCTCAGCCACATGGGCTTACACTCACCAAAGCTGAGCTGGCTACAAGCCACTACTCAATGTCCAATTTGCCAGCAACAAAGACCAACACTGAGCCTTTGATATGGCACCATTCCTTGGAATGATCAGCCAGCTACCTGGTGGCAGGTTGATTATATTGGAATTCCTCCATCATGGAAAGGGCAGAGGTTTGTCCTTACTGGAATAGACACTGATTCTGGATATGCATTTGCCAATTCTGCGCACAATGCTTCTACCAAGGCTACCATCCATGGACTCACAGAGTGCCTTATCCACTATCATGGTATTCCACACAGTATTTTCTCTGATCAAGACATTCACTTTATGGCTAAAGAAGTGTGGCAGTGTGCTCATGCTCATGGAATTCACTGGTCTCACCATGTTCCCCACCATCCTGAAGCATCTGGATTGATAGAATGGTGAAATGGCCTTTTGAAGTCACAGTTACAACGTCAAATAAGTGACAATACTTTGCAGGACTGAGGCAAAGTTCTCTAGAAGACCATGTATACTCTGAATCAGCATCCAGTATATGATACTGTTACTCCCATAGGCAGGATTCACGGGTCCAGGACTCAAGGGGTAGAAATGGAAGTGGCACCACTCACCATCACCCCTAGTGATCCACTAGCAAAACTTTTGCTTCCTGTTCCCACGACATTAAGTTCTACTGGCCTAGAGGTCTTAGCTCCAGAGGGAGGAACACTGTCACCAGGGGACACAGCAACAATTCCATAAACTGAAGTTAAAATTGCCACCTGGACATTCTGGGCTCCTCCTACCTTTAAGTCAACAGGCTGAGAAGAGAGTTACAATGTTGGCTGGGGTGATTGACCTGGTCTATCAAGATGAAATCAGTCTACTACTCCACAAGGGAGTTAAGGAAGAGTATGCAAGGAATAAAGGGGATCCATTAGGACATCACTTAGAATTATCATGCCCTGTGATCAAGTTCAATGGGAAACTGCCACATATATACATATATATGTGTGTATACACACACACACACTTTGAGGGACATGAGTTGTTGGAGATTCTGCAGTATTTAATACGTGGCTTCTCAGGTCTCACTGGAAATAATCTTCATTCTAGCCAGGCAGAAGGCAAAGAGGATGGAACCAGTTGTTGAAGGTGTGGCCAGCCACTTTTGTTTACATTCTATTGTATAGAACTCATTCAACCCTATGAGAACATCTATACTCAAGAGGACTGATACATCACCATTGTTGATAGAGAGCTGCTTCTCAGTGCTAACTCTATTCTTAGGAAGGGTGTGCCTGGCTTTTGGTGAGCAGTGAATAAACTGCATCCAAAGCATGAAGAAATATTGCAATTTCAAAATAGTATTAATACTTTACTTATATATTTTATTTTAATAATTAAGTGATACATTTCAGGCACACTTAAAGCCATCTTTGTACTGTTCTTTAATCTAGTTACTCATCTTCCATTCCCAAAGTTAACAACTCTCCTGAAGGCATTCTATGAAAGGCCTTTTGATTTTTAAAAAAGTATTTAACATGTAAATATTGGTGTATATTATTGAAAATATTACATTCAAGGTACTTGATCATATATAGAATTATGTATTTTTTAGAACAATTGACATTAAGTTTTTGTTTAATAATGTAAAACATGACAAATATAATTGATTCCTTTTACCATGTGCTTCATGGTATAAATACACTATATTTTATATATTCTTTCTTGTATTGAAGAACAATCAAGTTGCCTCCTACTTTTAGGAATTTTAAGTTATAATAATATGACCATGTTTGTACACATAAGCCACATGATTCTAGGGTATAGGGTGTTCCTTAAAAATTGGGAAACAGGAAAAATTCTCAGGCCTTTTGTATTTATGTGTGGTTGTATCACTGATTTCTGGCCAATTGATTCTTAGTGAATGTTAAGAGTACTCTACCCAGCTCAAGGTAGTTAAGAAATATGTTATAGTTGTACATATTTTGGGATCAAATGTGACATTTTGATACCTGTATACAATTTGTAATGATCAAATCAAGGTAATTGGGATATTCATCACCTCAAACATTTATCCTTCCTTTGTGTTGAGAACATTACAATTCTATTCTTCAAGCTATTTGAAATATACAATAAATTATCATGCACTATTAATTCCTACTGTACTAGCTAATACAAGAACTTATGTCCTCTACCTAACTGTATTCTTGTCCTTTTTAGCAACAATACAGCTCAAGGGTTTTAAGAGGCATTTGCTGTCTTTTTCCTCTTCCTCTAGTTTAAAGCAGACAATGACAAAGTTGCAAATAAAGCACAATATAGACAAAGCCTAGTCTACTCAATCACGATGTAGATGAGAGCTACCGGCCAATGAGAAACTCCTGCTTTCAAAAATCCCATGAATGAGAAAAATAAATTTTACTCTATTTAAACTGTTTATATTTGGGGATCCATTTATTAGAGCAGTTTAGCCTACACTCACTCAAACTAGGTGTGACTTATTGGTCATAGATATGTGCAACCTTAAGTAAATTTAATAACAATTTACACTTTGGTTTACAAAGTATGTATATCTACTTACTCTCTACAAATGTACTTGAGAGTCTTACTTGTCCTAAAACTTCACCAGCACTCAAGGTTCTTAGTTTTAATTATTGGTCATTGACAATGCCAAGGTATATATTAATAAGTGCTTGTGCTAATTTTCATTTCCCAGATAAATAGTGAAGTTACATATTTTTTTCAAATGTTGATTGGGCATTCAGTTTTCTTTTTCTGGAAAAACATCTTTTTGTATTTTGCCATATTTTATTTTGAGTTTTTAAATTACTTTAATGACATTCATTTTGTAACCTGGTTCTGATTTATCACTTACATGCATAACAGATTATCTTCTGTAAATATGGGGCATGTTATTTAACTTTTGCAAAAATGAAGTGCTTTCTTTATATGCAAATCAGTTCTTAATTTTGAATATAGTAAAACTAATCAGTTTTGTCCTCTTTGATTTTTCATTTTTTTCTTATAATAGTCTTTCCTACTTCAAAGTCTTGTAGATGTTGTTCTGCATTCCACTCTGTTTTAAAATTTTGCATTTTATAATTATGTCTTAATATAAATATAATGTTTTTGTGTATACCATGAGTCAGAATTGTATTTTATTTTTTACATGTGGGCTATGAAGTGTCCTGAGTATCACACTGATAGTTTGTTGTTTCCCTATTGATGTATCTTGCCAATTTTATTGTATACTAATTTCACATATTTCCATACAGGCACACAGATCAGATCCATTGGCTGTCTATCTATACATGGGTCAATAAAATAAATATTATGTACAATAGCTTGATTATTAGCTTAACATCAGGCTGATCACATCTTTCTGAGGGTTAATATTCTTTATTATAGATATTGTTTAGGTTATTATTTGATACACTTAATTCCATATTATTTTAAAGATGAATTTGTGCATTTATGTTAAAACTTTTCATTGGGAATTTTATTGAATTCTGAAATTAGTTTGAAATGAATTTTAAGTTTGATCATATAGAGCCTTTCTATATGCTAAATTGAATAGTATATTGGCTCAGGTATGCTGTCTCTTCAATAAACGTTCATATTTCTCTGTACAAGTTTTATACAACATTGTTAGATTTATTTTGGAACAAGTATATGTCATAACTTTTGTTATAACTGTTGTCAGTATTATTAATAACATTTTAAATTATTTTTTCTGTCTTTTAAATTAGTTATTCTTCTGAAAAAACACTATTGATATTTGTATGTTAGTTTTCTTTTTTAGGAAGAATCTTAGGTCAACAGTAATATTAATATTGACATTTAGTATGTAGCATATCTGACTTTCTTTTTTTAATCATACTCTTCAGCAATGATTAAAGTTTAGCCATTTTTTTCTGTTTTCTACTGTTCATGTTTAGAAAACAAGGAACAAGATGATCAACATAACCCTAACCTTAGCCATATAGTCACATTAAATGGAAATAGCCTAAACATACCACTTGAAAGTCTGAGACTATTAGATTGTGTTTTTAAAAAGACAACGTTATGTCACTTAGAGGAATTATTTTTAAATAGAAAGAAATAGGTTAAAAGTCAACTGATAAAGTTTTGTTGCTTGTTTTCTATTGGTACCAATTATTCTTCTCCTTTTCTTTTTCTTTCTTTCTTTCTTTCTTTTTTTTTTTTTTTTTTTTTTTTTTTTTTTTTTTTTTTTTTTTTTTTGGTCTTTCATTTTACAGTTAAGAATTTTTTGGTTTTTTTTTTTTCTTTTGAGCTAAGGTCATGCTCTGTCACCAGTGCTGGAGAATGCTGGAGTAAAATAGTTTTATCACGGCTCACTGTAGCCTCGATCTCCACGACTCAGGCAATCCTCCCACCTTACCCTCCCTAGTAGGAGGGACCACAGGCACATACCACCATGCCAAATTATCTTTTGTTTTCTAGATAGATGAGGTTTCTTTATGTTTCCCTGGCTGATCTCTAGCTCCTGAACTCAAGGACTTCTCCTGCCATGACCTCCCAAAGTGCTGGGATTACAGCTGTAAACCACAGTGTCTGTCTTCAATTAACATTTTGTTTCATGTTTTTCTTCTTATTTTGCTTAATAATCATGATAAAAATGAGCAGTCTTGGACCCACTGGAGGGGACAAAATGGGCCTGGAGCTCTTCCAAAGCAAATATCCCCAGAGAATAGTTATTATGTGAACAATTTGGAAGTTCTCTAGGAACTGGAATTCACAGGGCTTGTCTTCATTTGACTTGACCCAGAGCTTGCTCAGTGACAACAAACTTTTTCCCAATTGGGGGAGGAGTATCAAATCAATAAGTGGCAATATCAAAAGCAATAAGTGTCAAAGAAAATAAGTATTTAGTATCACAGCTACCTGGAGCAGAGATAAGAATTGGGAGAAACTAGAAGCTGACCCAAGCAGGGGATAAACTTAAAAGGAAAACCTGGAGAATAAAATAAAGCCATTCAAAATATGTTTTCTGATCAAAATGGAATGGAACGTTAGAAATTAGTAACAAAAGGACGTAAGTACATTTACAAATATACGAAAATTAAACATTGTACTCGTAGGTAAGCAGTGAGTCAAGGAATAAATCCAAATGAAAAATAGAAATGTTGTGGAATGAATAAAATTGAAAACACACCGTAACAAATCTTAACAGCTATAGCAGTACTTGGAGGGAAATACATAGCTGTCAATACCTATATTATAAAAGAAGATAGAGTTCAAATCACAAGCCTAAAATTCTACTTTAAGAAATTAGAAAAAGAAGAACAAACTAAACACAAGCAAGAAGAAGGAAACAAAAAATATTGAAAACCAAAGCAAAAATGGCAAACCACAGTTGGTTCTTGGGAAAAAATTAATAAAATATATATACCTTTAACCAGATAAGTAATAGATAAGTAAAGTCTCGAATTACTGTAATGAAGAAAGAAGCAGAGGAACATTATTATTGAACTTAGAGGAATAAAAATTATTATAATAAAATATTATGAAAAATTTCAATGCCACTAACCTGGATGAAATAGACAAAATTTTTAGAAAGATACAAACTACCAAAACTGACTCAAGAAGATATAAGCATCAGAATAAATCCATAAGTAGCAAAGAGCACCACTTAGTAATACAATAAATCCCCACAAAATATCCAAGCTTATATAGCTTGACTGGTGAATCCTACAAAATATTTAAAGCAGAATTAACATCAACCCTTTACACACTTTCTCAAATAATAGAAGAGAAGGAAACACTTCACCTTTCGTTTTATGAAGTCAATATTCCCCTCATACCAAAACCAAGCAAAATCATCACAAAATAATAAAACTGCAAATCATCAATATTAACAAATATAGCTAACCACATCTATTGTCTATGAAATACTAGCAAATCAAATCAAACAACATATAAAATGGATTATATACTATGATCAAGTGAGTTTTATCCAAGGAATGCAAGATCGGCTAAACATATGAAAACCATCACACAATCATCTCAATAGCCACAGAAACGGCATTTGACAAAAATCTAAAGCCTTTCAACTGATTTCATTTTCGCCACCCTGAAGGGCATTGTCTAACATTTCTTAGAGTGTAAGACTGTTGATAATACTTTTTTTTTTTTTTTTTTTTTGGTTTTGTTATGTTAAGAATGTAATCAACTTAAAACTTTTAAAGAGATTTTGTTTCTTAAGAATTCTAGATAGGCAATTATTTCCCCTTTACTTTAAAAATGTTTCTTTGCTATCTATTTGTTTCTATTGTTTCCATAGTGTGTCTATTGTGGTTCTTACATTTTTTTCTCTGGGTGTAATGCACCTTTTATTTCTGAATGCTGTTTTAGATTTTCTCATTTTAACTGCATTTAGTTGAATGATTCTGCAATGTAATTACAATGTGCTCCAGTGTAATTTTCTTCATTTTCTTTTTTGGGATTAATTAAACTTCTTGGGTCAATTCATAGTTTTATCAAATTTGAAAGCATTTGGCCAGTACTTTAGAATGTACCCTTGTTCTGCCCCCTATCTCTCTTGTTTGAGAACTTCCATCACTCCTGTATTTGTCTGCTTAACATTTTGCTAGATCCACTGATCCTTTTTTGGCTTTTTCCCTCCTGTATTTCATTTTGACTATTTTCCACTGTTAGTATCTACATCACTAATATTTTCATCTGCAATTTTTAATCTCATGTTATCCTCATCCAGCGTATTTTTTCTAAGACATATTCATTTTCATGTTCTGAAGTTTGATTTGGGTCATTCTATTTCTTCCATGTCTTTATGTAAAATTTTCAGCAAATGAAATATATTAATAGTAGTTTCAGTTACCCAGGTCAACTGCTTTCTAAAATATTAAATGGAAAATTCCAGAATGTATAAATTTAAAATTGCACACTATTCTGAGTAATGTGATGAAATCTCATGCTGTCCTGGTCTGACCTGCCTGGGACGTGATGCATCCCTTTTTCCAGTGTATCCATGCTGTCTACACTACCTACCTATTAGCTGCTTAGTAGCCGTCTTCGTTATCAAGTTGCCTGTCATGGTATCACAGTGTTTCTGGTCAACTAACGCTTATTGTACTTAATAATGTCCCCAAAGTGTGAGAGGATGAGACGGGCAATTCGGATACGCCAAAGGAAACATTTAAAGCGCTTCCTTGAAGTGAAAAGGCAGAAGTTCTTAATAAGGAAAGAAAAAAAAAATGCATATGCTCTGGTTACTAAGATTGATGGTAAGACTAAATATTCAATCTGTGAAATGGAGAAAAAGAAAAAAGAAATGAATGCTTGTCTTGCTGCCATATTTCCAACTGCAAAAGTTATAGCACAGGGTGTCATAAATTCTTAGTTAAGACAGAATTTGTAAGTCAAAGATATTAAGAGAAAACGTGTTCTGCTTGTCAGTAACATGTTTCATTAGATTAACTTAAATTAAATTTGATCATAGGTAAATATGTGTAAGAAAAGACATATATGGGATTCAGTACTGTCTGCAGGTTACAGTAACCACATCTTGGAATATATCTCTTATGGTTAAGGGAAAATTAGTCTAAAGTTATAAGTGTTTTGTCAGATATTTCTGGCATTTGTGCCTCCTCTTTGTGAGTTTTGATGGTTTGCTGGATAGCAAGTCTTTATTTTCATGTTTCTTCAAATGCCCGTTATTCTCTGATTAGATGGCTGACACTGGGTATTTTCTCTGTTTGGATGATTGATATTTCGGTGTTCCTATTCCTGAACATTGTTATGGATTTCAGTTAAGTTACTTGGTAAACTTTGATTCTCTAGGACTTTGCTTTTAAGAATGGTTTAGGAGATACCTGAATAGAATTTAGTCTCTGGTTAATTTTTCTTCATTATTGGGAAATATCCTTTTTTGTTTTCTACCCAATGCCTCTCTATGAATTTTGAGGCAAACAGTATTCTTTGCGCTGCATGAGTGTCAGATACTGCTTGCTCTAATTGTTTGAGGGAGCTTCTTCCTTGGCTTCAGATACTTTCCTCTTATTTATGGACTTTTAAATATTTCACTGAGTACTTAAGGAGACACTGCACATTTCCTAAGTTTTTTCTATAGGTAGCACTGTGCTCTCTGGTACTCTGTCTTGTAAGGACTTTAGTCACCTTGGTTTCATGAATTGTCAGCTTATTCTCCTCAATTTGGCAAATCCCTGGGTTTCACTTGAGTTCCACCTAGGCCCTTGTTGCTGGCCTAGAAATTCATTCAATGAAGTAATATGGGGCATTTATTTCCACACTTTCAGATATCACTCACCTTTGTTGTCTAATATCCAGTGTCTTGAAAGCCACTGCTTAATATATTTTTTCTTGTTTCTTGGTTGGTTGAACTGGAAGAATAAATCCTGTATTTAGTCTTACATTTAAACATTTTCATTTTTCTCTATCCATATCAGATTTCATATGTTGCCTTTAATTTTCATCTCAATATAGCTCATGTTCTGTTTATTGCTGTGTAGGCTTTGTATATAATCTTTCTCTAGGATTATTATGTGAAAGTAGCAGTCCAGTTTCTGTTTTATGTAATTATTTGGAATTTTATTATAGGCAAAATTTATTGCTCAAATTTATACTTGTTCTTAGGGTGTAAAATGGATGCCTATTTTCTACTTTTATGATAGTCTTCATTCAACTTCCAGTTGCATTTGTTAGAGTTTTTGGTTATCATCACTGTTATGAATATAGTCGATTTGTATTTGACCTGTTAGCATTCGTTAAAGCTCTTTACTTTGTATTTCTACCAATTTCTCCTTACGTATTCAGTATTTTAAATGTATATATGTTGGTCCTATATTAATCAAGGTTACAGTTATATCACTATTTATTATCTAATATGGATTTATCTTGTATAACCCTACTAGTTTTTAAATGTATACTCAAATTCAAATTAAAGGAATAAAGGAAAAACATGGCAATGATTTATTTCTGCAATCAAGTGATTAGAAGCAGAACTACATACATCAATGATAAGAAATCTTATACTGTTTTCTACTTCTTAGTATAGCAGTTTGCATCTGCAGGTGTTCTGTGGCTTTTTCACAATGTCATATGCCTTTGGAATACTTGAGTACACTCTTCTCAGTTGCACTGTACATTGTAGTTCCCCTTTGTTTCCTTTATTCTGGCGTGTCTAATAGTTTCACAATAGTATTTAACGATGATCTCCTAGATTCCTCTTATGCAATAAGTAATTCTTCCTAATTTGGAAGACCAGTGCATATTTCCTTTGAATATCATTTTCTTGACAGCAGAGTGAACAGTTAGGAATAGGGTTTAGGGCTAGAGTTGATAGAACTGCATTTCTATTAGTACAATTGCCCTCAAGTCTCCAGCACACACCAGTAGCTGTTTAAACACAGCCATCACCTAACTTCTTTGTGTGTTATTTTATTTATGTATAAAAGGGTATTATTATTAGTAGCTATAGCTGCATGATGATATGAGTTAATATCTTCAAATAGAGCAGTATGCAGAGCAGTTAAGTGCTTAGTAAATATATAGTGTTATGATTGTCATTAACAATTATGCAAAAAATCCAAAGATGGATTTGTACCTATCTAACGCTCTAGTTCTGTTGAAATAAAAAAAATAAATAAATATATGTGGTATATATACACAATGGAATACTCTTCAGCCATAACAAGAACAAAATTGTGTCTTTTGAAGCAGCAGGGATGGAGCTGGAGGCCTTTATCTTAAGTGAAACAACTTATTCATATAAAGACAAATACTACACATTCTCACTCATCAGTGGGAGCTAAGTAATGTGTAAACATGGAAGCAGAGTGTGGAATGATGGACAATGGGAAATTAGAGGGGCTGTAGAGTGAGAGAGGGTGGATGATGGGAGGCTGCTCGATGGATGCAATGTGCATTGCTGCAGTGTTGGATGCACTGAAGGCCCTCACTTCACCACAATGCAGCAACATTTCATTTGTACTCACTCTATGAAGACAGACAAATGAAAAAGATAATCCTAAAAGGAAAAGGCACAAAATCCTTTCAATATAGTGATTATAGAAGAGTGATGATTAGTGTAGTAATAACTTTGAAAAGTCCTGAAACATTGGTATTTATCAAATTCTAAGAAAATCCCTTCCACTATAGATATTAGATATCTTATACTTTTCAATTAATGTTGAAAACTTGACATATATTTTATTTTTATAATTACAGGGAAGATTAAAATGCTTGACTTCATAAAAAATTAAACCAAAATCCAATGGACTTATTTTTGCAGGGACAAATTAAGAACACAAGATTTTCTTATTTCTCTAAGACTCCATTTTGCATTTGTTTTTATTTTTACCAGAAGGTGAATATAATCATATGTAGTTCATAAGAATGTGATGTGTGCTAAGTTCTTCATAAATACTAGCTATTATTAAATAAAGGCGTAAATGACATATCCACATAAGTAGCAATTAAAGAGGCATAAACATAATTCCAAGTACTCCAGAGTATGTTCTCTGAGAATATAGCCAGAAGCTGCATTCAGAAATAAAGCTAGAAAGCAGTTTGTTTAATAAGGAAATGTCTTTTCCTTATTGTTTGTTTGTCTTTCCCTTTATTGCTTACCAGATTAATTACTAAGTTGTCTAAATTTTAATGTTTTTAAATGTCAAAAAGTAGGGGTCCATCCTTCACAAATCTTAAACCCCATATTAATAGCACATGCAATGTATTGAAGAAAGAACTTTAGAATCAACTTCTAATTTTCTTAACCAGCCACAGAATTAATTATAAAGGAGTTTAGAAGTTTGTTGCCATGCTTTTATATAACTCTTAATTTTATTTAAAGCAGTAATTGTCTTCTTAGCATAAAACACAAAAATCACACTAGGTAAAAGACTTCTACAAAATCCTGCTAATTGATTAAAATGATATTTTTGAAAGACCATATTCCACCTAGAATTTTTCAGTTTGCCTTAAAGATGTTTCATATGTTTTTGGAATGTTCTTGTTATAAATAGAGTAGAGCTTGAAAATGTTGCTTAGGATTTACTAAGATTCTAGTAACTACAAATAAAAAAAAAATAGGCTCCTCACAATGTACTACTAAGATGTAAAAGATAAGGGAGTAGTTATTGAAAAAAAGGAGATTTACCTCAAAATAGAACTTGCTTGAGATTTTTCTGTACTTTCAACCTGATAATGTTCTCAGACAAAACAAACCATAAATAAAAAATAACAGCAATATTTGTCACACTGAAGTAATAACTTTGAGAACTTAGAATTAAGCAGCATTTTTACAAAAACACTAGCATATGCTCATTTATCATGAAAATTCTTTCTATCCAATATTGAAAATAATGAACACTGTATGCTTTGCCAGGAAAAATATTCATTGGTGCCATCTTTCCATATACTCTCAGGCAAACATTTCCTCCTCCAGAGCATTTGATATATAATAAGAACCCGTTCAATCTTGACAGCAATCTGAAAACCATAAGAAAGATATAGCTATAAAGGTGTATCAGTAGGCACTGCCCATTACCTGCTCAGAACTATGGCAGTGATTGATGTCCAGCAGAATTATTTTGACCTATACCTTCAGAAGGGTCTCAGTAACCTTAACCAGTGTATTCCCATTAGCTTCTATCTTTCATCAGAGCATGCACACCATGTTTATATTTACTGAAGAGCTATTCACTCTCAATGAGTATTCTTTGAGGAATTTCTCCCAAAATCTCAGTAAGACCTCATAAAACACTAACATCCTTAGTCGAAGCTTTTTTAAAGACGTTGCTAAATGCGTGGATATAGACCTCATATGTCAAAATGATAGTATCGCCCACTGAGGGAAGTAAGCAAAGGTCCAAAAAAGAATTGGGTGATTGTACCACAAAGCATCTTAATATGATTTATACCAAATTGCTTTGACTTTTTAAAAAATGAATTTACCTTTCACTCAACAATTTCCCTTTTCATAAAATAAAACACTGTCACATTGTGTACTTGACAGTACTGGACAAAGATATGTTATAACTTTTCTGATTTGTGAGTCGGGGGAAGGAAATATAGAAAGCACATGAAGCAAAGTACAGTGCTGAATTTGGAGAATATGAATGACATCAAAACTGCTAGTTATTTTTCTACAAACTTTTAAAAGCAAATCATTCAATAAAATGCCACAATTACTCATAAACATCAATTTTGTAGAGAGTCATTGTGCATCGTGTCAGTAAAGAAAGCTTGGTCTCTTTTCTTCCATCCTATTTGATGATTTTAAAAAACATAATTACTTAAGTTCATTTGGAATTTTAACATCATATAGGGGAAAGGTAAACTGACATTCTACCTCTGTTTTATCCTTCCCTTCCTTATCACCTCCTCCTGAATTACTATTTTTAATAGGATATTTACTGGACGCATTCTTCCAGTATATTTCTGGGAAGCTATTACTGATAGCAAGTCCAAGATACTCAGGGAAATTAACGGTTTCACCTCTTTTGTATTCCATTTCTTAAAACTCGTGCTGTAAGTTCTGACATGTCTATAGCCTATACTTTTAATCATTTTTACATATGGCCCAAAGCCAGATTACTGTTAAATGTTCCACTTGCCTATCTCAAGGCACATGCAAAGTAAGAGGCAAAACAGTGAATCAAGGTAATTGTGATTACTTTGAATAGTCATAATTGCAACAACCATTCCCCACAATATTAGAAAGAATCAGATTCCAATAGCATAATTTGCTTTTATATCTAGCCAACTAGAATGTTGTTACCATTAAGATATATTGCTTACATCTGTTTCTTCTTTAAATATATTGTGCCATTATATAGATAACAGCTTACTTTAAGTAGGTGAGCATAATTATTTTCTATATTTCTTTTTCATTCTACCATAATTGGGATATATTGGGTTGGAGTCAAATCACATTGCTCTGAAAGCATTTTAGAGTCATTTTTGATCTCTTGACTGAAACAAAAGAAAAACCTTGCTGGCATTATTTTAAATCATTTGACAGATACACAGCAGGACATATCCTGCCACAATTAAGGATGAACACATTGTAAAATGAGCCATAACCAGCCATCTGTAGGTAATAAACATTACCTATTCTCTAGAATAATTAGCTCTTCAATTATCCATTAAAACTTGGACTTGGATATCTTTTCTCCAATAATATGCCTGCTACTTGTCATGAAATCATTCCAAAAGTGTTGTTTTTATAACAAAATATCAATGTGAAGAACAGAAATTAGACAAACAGGTGTCATTCCTTTTGCAAAAATATCACTCCTCTTGGAGAGTCCTTCTGAAAATTTTTCTATACCTAAGAAGAGAGTCTTCTGCTAGATGATTTTGAAATCAAGAGGGGGTGATAGACTGTTGTAAATATTGAAAGCAGTATACCCTTGGTTTGAAAAGAAAGCCTTAGATGGTAGAGTCATTAGCATTGCTATTTTCCTAATGACGCTTTTGTAGTCATTCTGAAATAATTATTTTGATAGACAAATAGTCCGCTTCATATGCACCCTGCTCTTAATTTATATTCCAAGAATTGACAAAACTAAAGGTCTGTTAATCTCATTCTGACTTCAAATTCCTGGTATTCTCATGAGCTAATGGAAATTGTAACATATGGTATACTTTGTCACACTCTTAGGTGATTTCATCTGATCTTCATATTACTTCCCAGTACTCTCTTGTCATTAGCTTGTGATATTGAATACTGTGGTAGGCATGGCACTGAGCTCAACACTGGAATGAGCTAACACTAATCCTGAAAGGCCTGTTATTTGTGCCAAAGGAAATGTATTCCAACATCACTGCTTTGAAACATACTTTCTTATATTAACTTAGAATATAGTAAAAGCAACAAATGTAGATGATAAACTGATAACATAAAAAGAAAAATAAGTTGATATATTTGTACTTAACATTTTTTATTTAATAACATTTTATATTTTACTATAGAAGTTAATATTATATAAAATAAAGGGAAAGATTCATTTCCTTTCTATTTGCTCAAAAACTAAGAATATTATCAATTGTGATTGACATTTATATTCTTAGTTAGGCATTTGATATACAACAGACTTTCTTTCCATTCTACAATCCAATAAATAAGTGGAAAAAAACCTGAACTTCAGTCTTATAACTCCTTGCTCTGTGGTTTGTTGGTGCACCTAATAGTAGATTAGTGGTTTCTTTCTTAATAAATTATTACATTCAACAAATATCCTTGAGCATATTTTGTATGTCAGGCAATACGTTATACACTGCGAATATAGTGCTGAACAAGACAGACCCAGTTGCTACCACTATGGAGCTCAAGTGCAGAGGAGAACGGACGCATAAATACCTACAATTGTGGCAAACCTTATCTGAAAGAAAGCGCCACATATTGATATTTAAAAGGAAGTAAAAAATTTAAATACAATAATCTTTTGTCACAGAAAGTTCAACAACTTTGTATATAAACCAAGAGACTCTCTTGATTATTAAGACAAAGAACAAAGTTTATTAAAATGGTATGTTATCAAAGGAAATGGTGTGAACAGTATGACATCATCCTAACCTAACAAGTTACATCTGCAACAAACCTATCTTCAAGCAAGTTCACATTTTGAGGTACTGGACTTTAGGACTCCAACATATGAATTTTGAGGGGGCATAATACAACCTATGACACTTACCATATTTGCAAATATCATTAAAAATATGCCACTGCTAATAACTAATGTTGACAGGAGTATGAAGAAACAGTCATTCTCATAGATACTGACAGAATTTTATGTTACAAAATTATACTTATGGAAGAATTTTTGGCTGAATGTATCAAAAACCTTAAAATGTGCTCAACTTTGGCTTCCACTTCTAGAAATGTATTTTTGTTTACAAACACAAGGGTGAACAGAGATTACACAAATATAATCACTGCAGCAATATATTTAAAAAAACAGAACTATCTCTTCTTGAATTCATTCACGAGTTACATTTTGTAAGCCATTATAAATAATATTAAAATGTTTTAAAGTCTACATTTTCATTATTAAAAAGAGAAGTGCAGCTCGTCTTTCTATGTTGACTTTTTATCTTGAAACCTTGCTAAACTTATTTAATACTCCTTGAAGATTTTTTACATGTCTCAGTACTTTCTATAGAGTGAATAAATGTTAACGAAGAAAGTTTGTTTTTTGCTTTCCAATACGTATTTTATTTTTTTGCTTTTATTTTACTGCATTTGTCTAAAACTTCCAATAAGATACTGAGTAAAATATGTCAAAGCAAATGCACTTATTTTTTGGTCTCCAATCCTAAAGAGAAACATTTCATTTTTCATCATTAAGTATGATGCTAACTATAGTTTCGTGGTGTTTTGTTTTTGATAAGTTAGTTTATTTTTTGTAGATGCTCTGGAAAACACCCACACATTTTTAATTTGCTAAGAGTTTTAAAAATAAATGGTTGTTAAATTTGGTTAAATGTCTTTTCTACATTTATTGGGTTCATCACTTTGACTTTTTTCATTCTTTTTAAAAATGTTGTTAATAGAGTGAAAGACATAGATGGATTTTAAAATACTAAACTAACCTTGTATTCCTGAAGTAAACCATACTTGATCATGATGTAATATTGCCTTATGTCATTATGTTCAATTTGTTAAGGATTTTTACACCTATGTTCTGAAATGACATTGATTTGGAGTTTTGTATTCTTGTATTGTTATTTCCTGATTTCATATCAGGATGATGCTTGTCTCAGAATAATTTATAAAATGTCTGGGTAGAATTGAGAGCATATCTTTCTGAAATACCGAATAGAATTTACCAATGAATTTACCTAGAACTACTGATTTATGTGGAAAGGTTTTTACCTACAAACCAAGTTTTCCTTCACACACATAAAAGCTATTTTGTTTATCTATTTCCATTGCTGTGAATTTGCAACTTTATGTTTTTCAAGGACTTTGTCCAATTTATCTGAGTTATCACATGTATTGGCATGCAGTTGTTTATCATATGTCTATTTACTACCTCTAGCAGTCTAGTGATGCACTATCTCTCCTTTTTTATATTTATAATTCAGGTCTTCCTTATTATTTTCTAAAACCTAGATAAATCTGTTTTTACATTAATCTTCTCCAAGAACAAGATTTTAAAATATTTTAAAAATTATCTTCTTGTTTTCTATTTCATTGATCTATATTCTTATCTATATTATTTCTTTCATTCTGTTTACTTTGTATGTAATCTATTATTCTTTTTCTAGCATAAGGGCCATTAATTTCTTTTATCTGTTCCTAATATTTGTGTTCAATGTTATAAACTTTCATGTAAGCACCGGTTTAGCTCTATTTCAAAACTGTGATGTATCAGGGTTTTTGTGTATTTTCTTTCAGCTCAAAATATTTCTAATTTTCTTTATGAACTCTTCTTTGAACCAGAAGTTATTTAGAAGTTTGTTTAAAAATGTTGGGATATTTAAAAAAATTACTTATGTTTTTCTATCGTTTAAAGATCTTGATATGAAATAATACTGAATTTTGGGTGGGCCCGAAATCCAACAACATGTGTTTTTAAAAGAAGAGGGAGTATGGCCCTGCTCACACCTTGTTTTGGACATCTGGCCTCTGGAATTGTAAGAAGATACATTTTTTAAACACTACCTCTTTATCATAATTTGTGATGACATCCCTAGTAAAACAATATCGATTTTTGGTATTAGGAAGTTCAGTGTTGCTGAAACTAATATCTAAATGTGTGCGTGCATATATTTTTCAAATATACAATTTCACAAAATTGTACATTTAAATATATTTTATTGTATTAAAAGCATACCTAAATAATGCTGACCAAAAAGTGTTATATCAGATATCTACTTCTGGAAATGTAAAATAGGCATACTGGAGTGCGCGCCCAAGATGGCCGAATAGGAAAGCTCCAGCCTCCAGCTCCCAGTGTGAGTGACACAGAAGATGGGTGATTTCTGCATTTTCAACTGAGGTACCAGGTTCATCTCACTGGGGCATGTCGGAAAATTGGCCCTGGTCCATGGGTGCAGACTGAACAGTGAGAGCTGAAGCAGGGTGAGGCATCCCCTCACCTGGGAAGTGCAAGGGGGAAGGTAATTCCTTTTCCAAGCCAAAGGAAATTGAGAAACACAACAGCTGGAAATTTGGGTAACTCCAACCCTACTACTGTGCTTTACCAAGGGTCTTAGCAAACAGCACACCAGGAGATTATATCCCACACCTGGCCCAGAGGGTCCCATGCCCATGGAGCCTCCCTCATTGCTAGCACAGCAGTCGGAGATCTAACTGCAAGGCGGCAGCGAGGCTGGGGGAGGAGCGCCCACCATCGCTGAGGCTTAAGTAGGTAAACAAAGCCTACGGGAAGCTTGAATTGGGTGGAGCTCACCACAGCTCAAGGAGGCCGGCCTGCCTCTGTAGACTCCACCTCTGGGGACAGGGCATAGCTAAACAAAAAGCAGCAGAAACCTCAGCAGAGGTAAATGCCCCTGTCTGACAGCTTTGAAGAGAGCAGTGGATCTCCCAGCACGGAGGTTGAGATCTGAGAACAGACAGACTGCCTGCTCAAGTGGGTCCCTGACCCCTGAGTAGCCTAACGGGGAGACATTCCCCACTAGGTGCAGACTGACACCTCACACCTCACACAGTGGGGTACACCCCTGAGATGAAGCTTCCAGAACAAGAATCAGACAGCAACACTTTCTGTTCAGCAATATTCTATCTTCTGCAGCCTCCTCTGCTGATACCCAGGCAAACAGAGTCTGGAGTTGACCTCAAGCAAACTCCAACAGACCTAGGGCTGGGGGTCCTGACTGTTAGAAGGAAAACTAACAAAGACAAAGGACACCCACACCAAAACCCCATCAGTACATCACCATCATCAAAGACCAAAGGCAGATAAAACCACAAAGATGGGGAAAAAACAGTGGAGAAAAGCAGGAAATTCAAAAAATCAGAGCTCACCTCCCCCTCCAAAGGAACTCAGTTCATCACCAGCAATGGAACAAGGCTGGATGGAGAATGACTTTGATGAGACGAGAGAAGAAAGCTTCAATCAATCAAACTTCTCAGAGCTAAAGGAGGAACTACGTAACCAGCGCAAAGAAACTAAAAACCTTGAAAAAAGAATGGATGAATGGATAACTAGAATAATCAATGCAGAGAAGACCTTAAAGGAACTGATAGAGATGAAAACCATGACACGAGAACTACGTGACAAATGCACAAGCTTCAGTAACTGAATCTATCAACTGGAAGAAAGAGTACCAGCGACTGAAGATCAAATGAATGAAATGAAGCAAGAAGAGAAGTGTAGAGAAAAAAGAGTAAAAAGAAATGAACAAAGCCTCCAAGAAATATGAGATTATGTGAAAAGACCAAATCTACATGATTGATGTGCCTGAAAGTGACAGGGAAAATGGAACCTAGTTGAAAAGCATTCTGCAGGATATTATCCAGGAGAACTTCCACAACCTAGTAAGGCAGGCCAACATTAAAATTCAGGAAATACAGAGAATGCCACAAAGATACTCCTCAAGAAGAGCAATTCCAAGACACATAATTGTCAGATTCACCAAAGTTGAAATGAAGGAAAAAATGTTAAGGGCAGCCAGAGAGAAAGGACAGGTTACACAAAAAGGGAAGCCCATCAGACTAACAGCAGATCTCTCGGCAGAAACTCTCCAAGCCAGAAGAGAGTGGGGGTCAATATTCAATATTCTTAAAGAAAAGAATTTTCAACCCAGAATTTCATGTCCAGCCAAACTAAGCTTCATAAGTGAAGGAGAAATAAAATCCTTTACAGATAAGCAAATGCTTAGAGATTTTGTCACCACCAGGCCTGCCCTACAAGAGATCCTGAAGGAAGCACTAAACATGGAAAGGAACAACAGGTACCAGCCATTGCAAAAACATGTCAAAAAGTAAAGTCCATCGATGCTAGGAAGAAACTGCATCAACTAGTGAGCAAAGTAACCAGCTAATTTCACAATGAGAGGATCAAGTTCACACATAACAATATTAACCTTAAATGTAAATGGACTCAATGCTCCAATTAAAAGACACAGGCAGGCAAATTGGATAAAGAATCAAGACCCGTCAGTTTGCTGTATTCAGGAGACGATCTCACATGCAGAGACACATATACGCTGAAAATAAAGGGATGGAGGAAGATCTACCAAGCAAATGGAGAACAAAAAAAGGCAGGGGTTGCAATCCCAGTCTCTGATAAAACAGACTTTAAACCATCAAGGTCAAAAGACACAAAAGAGGCCATTACATAATGGTAAAGGGATCAATTCATCAAGAAGAGCTAACTATCCTAAATCTATATGCACCCAATACAGGAGCACCCAGATTCATAAAGCAAGTCCTTAGAGACTTACAAAGAGACTTAGACTCCCATACAATAATAACGGGAGACTTTAACACCCAACTATCAACATTAGGCAGAGGAATGAGACAGAAAGTTAACAAGGATATCCAGGAATTGAACCCAACTCTGCACCAAGCGGACCTAATAGACATCTACAGAACTCTCCACCCCAAATCAACACAATATACATTCTTCTCAGTACCACATCACACTTATTCCAAAATTGACCACATAGTTGGAAGTAAAGCACTCCTCAGCAAATGTAAAAGAACAGAAATTATAACAAGCTGTGTCTCAGACCACAGTGCAATCAAACTAGAACTTAGGACTAATAAACTCAATCAAAACCACTCAACTGCATGGAAACTGAACAACTGGCTCCTGAATGACTACTGGATACATAACGAAATGAAGGCAGAAATAAAGATGTTCTTTGAAACCAATGAGAACAAAGATACAACATACCAGAATCTCTGGGACACATTTAAAGCAGTGTGTAGAGGGAAATTTATAGCACTAAATGCCCACAAGAGAAAGCAGGAAAGATCTAAAATTGACACCTTAACATCACAATTAAAAGAGCTAGAGAAGCAAGAGCAAACACATTCAAAAGCTAGCAGAAGGCAAGAAATAACTAATATCAGAGCAGAACTGAAGGAGATAGAGACACAAAAAAACCCTCCAAAAATATCAGTGAATCCAGGAGCTGGTTTTTTGAAAAGATCAACAAAACTGATAGACCACTAGCAAGACTAATATAGAAGAAAAGAGAGAAGAATCAAATAGATGCAATAGAAAATGATAAAGGGGATATCACCACTGACCCTACAGAAATACAAACTACTATCAGAGAATACTATAAACACCTCTACACAAATAAACTAGAAAACCTAGAAGAAATGGATAATTTCCTGGACACTTACACTCTCCAAAGACTAAAGCAGGAAGAAGTTGAATCCCTGAATAGACCAATAGCAGGCTCTGAAATTGAGGCAATAATTAATAGCCTACCAACCAAAAAAAGTCCAGGACCAGACAGATTCACAGCTGAATTCTACCAGAGGTACAAGGAGGAGTTGATACTGTTCCTTCTGAAACTATTCCAATCAATAGAAAAAGAGGGAATCCTCCCTAACTCATTTTATGAGGCCAACCTCATCCTGATACCAAAGCCTGACAGAGATTCAACAAAAAAAGAGAATTTTAGACCAATATCCCTGATGAACATCAATGCGAAAATCCTCAATAAAATACTGACAAACTGAATCCAGCAGCACATCAAAAAGTTTATCCACCATGATTCATCCCTGGGATGCAAGCCTGGTTCAACATACACAAATCAATAAATGTAATCCATCATATAAACAGAACCAAAGGCAAAAACCACGTGATTATCTCAATAGATGCAGAAAAGGCCTTCGACAAAATTCAACAGCGCTTCATGCTAAAAACTCTCAAAAAATTTGGTATTAATGGAACATATCTCAAAATAATAAGAGCTATTTATGACAAACCCATAGCCAATATCATACTGAATGGGCAAACACTGGAAGCATTCCCTTTGAAAACTGGCACAAGACAGGGATGTCCTCTCTCACCACTCCTATTCAACACAGTGTTGGAAGTTCTGGCTAGGGCAATCAGGCAAGAGAAAGAAATAAAGGGTATTCAATTAGGAAAAGAAGAAGTCAAATTGTCCCTGTTTGCAGATGACATGATCGTATGTTTAGAAAACCCCATTGTCACAGCCCAAAATCTCCTTAAGCTGATGAGCAACTTCAGCAAATTCTCAGGATACAAAATCAATGTGCAAAAATCATAAGCATTCTTATACACCAGTAACAGACAAACAGAGAGCCAAATCATGAATGAACTCCCATTCACAATAGTTTCAAAGAGAATAAAATACCTGGGAATCCAACTTACAAGGGATGTAAAGGACCTCTTCAAGGAGAACTACAAACTACTGTTCAGTGAAATAAAAGAGGACACAAACAAATGGAAGAACATACCATGCTCATGCATGGGAAGAATCAATATTGTGAATATGGCCATAGTGCCCAAGGTAATTTGTAGATTCAATGGCATCCCCGTTAAGCTACCAATGACTTTCTTCACAGAACTGGAAAAAACTGCTTTACAGTTCATATGGAACCAAAAAAGACCCCGCATTGCCAAGACAATCCTAAGCCAAAAGAACAAAGCTGGAGGCATCAGGCTACCTGACTTCAAACTATACTACAAGGCTATAGTAACCAAAAGAGCATGGTACTGGTACCAAAACAGAGAGATAGTCAATGGAACAGAACAGAGCCCTCAGAAATAATACCACACATCTACAGCCATCTGATCTTTGACAAACCTGACAAAAACAATAAATTATGTAAGGATTCCCTATTTAATAAAGGGTGCTAGGAAAATTGGCTAGCCATAAGTAGAAAGCTGAAACTGGATCCTTTCCTTACTCCTTATACGAAAATTAATTCAAGATGGATTAGACACTTAAATGTTAGACCTGAAACCATAAAAACCCTAGAAGAAAACCTAGGTAATACCATTCAGGACATAGGCATGGGCAAGGACTTCATGTCTAAAACACCAAAAGCAATGGCAACAAAAGCCAAAATTGACAAATGGGATCTAATTAAACAAAAGAGCTTCTGCACAGCAAAAGAAACTACCATCAGAGTGAACAGGCAACCTACAGAATGGCAGAAAATTTTTGCAATCTACTCACCTGACAAAGGGCTAATATCCAGAACCTACAAAGAACTCATCAAATTTACAAGAAAAAATAAACAAACAACCCCATCAAAAAGTGGGCAAAGCATATGAACAGACACTTCTCAAAAGAAGACATTCATACAGACAACAGACACAAGAAAAAATGCTTATCATCACTCGCCATCAGAGAAATGCAAATCAAAACCACAATGAGATACCATCTCACACCAGTTAGAATGGCAATCATTAAAAATTCAGGAAACAACCAGTGCTAGAGAGGTTGTGGAGAAATAGGAACACTTTTATACTGTTGGTGGGACTGTAAACTAGTTCAACCATTGTGGAACACAGTGTGGCGATTCCTCAAGGATCTAGAACTAGAAATACCATTTGACCCAGCCATCTCATTACTGGGGATATACCCAAAGGATTATAAGTCATGCTGCTATAAAGACACATGCACATGTATGTTTATTGCGGCACTATTCACAATAGCAAAGACTTGGAGTCAACCCAAATGCCCATCAGTGACAGACTGGATTAAGAAAATGTGGCACATATACACCACGGAATACTATACAGCCATAAAAAAGGATGAGTTCCTGTCCTTTGTAGGGACATGGATGCAGCTGGAAACCATCATTCTCAGCAAGAACAGAAAACCAAATACTGCATGTTCTCACTCATAGGTGGGAATTGAACAATGAGATCACCTGGACATGGGAAGGGGAACATCACACACTGGGTCCTATTGTGGGGAGGGACTGGGGGGAGGGATAGCATTAGGAGATATACCTAATGTGAATGACAAGTTAATGGGTGCAGCACACTAATATGGCACATGTATACATATGTAACAAACCTGCATGTTGTGCACATGTACCCTAGAATTTTAAGTATAATTAAAAAACTATAAAAAAAGCAGCAAACCACAATATATAAAAAGAATAAAAGTTATGACCAAATGAGGTTTTAATAAATAAATAAATTTATAAAAAGAAAAAAACTAAAATAAGCATACTTTTCCTTATTTGTTTCATTAAATGGCAGTGACAACACTTAATAAAAAAAATGGGAAGACTTTGAAGTTTATAACAAAAACAACAGGTGACATAGGGATTTCAACATCCAAGAAACAAAACAGTTTTGAATTCCCCCATTTGTTCCCCTTTTCTTGTCTTTCTTTTCTTTTCCTTTCTTTTCTTCTCTCTCTCTCTCTTTCTTATAAGTGGGAAGCGTAAAATGACATAAAGGGAAGTAAGCTTTCTGAACTTCACTTGAAGTGGTAAAATTATTGGTACTAATATATTGTGGCAAGTTACATTTATTTAATATACAATAATACTTAGACAACCACTGTAAAACCCTATACAAAGAGAAATACTCACAACACTAAATACAAATGGAATCCTAAAAAGTATTCAAGTAACCCACAAAGGATAAGAAAAAGATACTTGAATAATGAAAAATATAAATAATAAGCTGTAAACAAAAAAATAAAATAAAATGAAAGATTTAAGACCTGACATACCGATAATCATACCAGTAAGTGGTCTCAATATACCAGTTAAAAGACAGAAATTGACAGAGAGGATGCAAAACATGAAGTAACTGTATGCTATTTACAAGAAACTCACTTCAAATTAAGCGACACAGGTAGGTTGAAAGTAAAATTATATAAAAATATGTATCATGAAAACATGAATAAAATAATAGAAATGACTATATTTATATCAGATAAAATAGGTCCCAGAAATAAAGAGAGAGCCATATTATATAATGATAAAAGGGTCAATGCACCAAGATGATGTAGTAATTCTAAGTGTGTATCCATTAAATAGAATATCAAAACATATAAAGCAAAAACCCATAAAACTGAAATAGAAGTATATAAATCACCAGTGATAGTTAGAAACAGGAACATCCCTCTCTCAGCAAATGATAAGACATACAAAGAGAAAATCAGCAAGGATATAGAACACATTAATAATATCAAACAACAGTATTTAATTGACATTTACAGAATATTCTGCTCAACAGTAGAACACATATGCTTTTCAAGTTACCATGAAAGGTGTATGAAGATAGAACATATCAGATATCATAGCATAAGCCTCAAAAATTTTAAAACAATTTTAATCTTATATGTGTGTTCTCTGACAACAATGGAATGAAATTAGAAATCAATATATTTTCAAAATGGCTTGAAATAAACAATACACTTCTAAATGATCCAAAGGAAGTCTCAAGAGACATAAGAAAATACATATAATTGAATAAAATGAAAATACAACTTACCATAATATGTGAGCTACAGCTAAGACAGTGATGACAGGAAAGCATATAGCACTAAATAAATTAAAGAAGAGAAAAATATTGAAAATCAATAATATGCTATTATCTCTAGAAAGTAGAAAAAGAGAAGCAAAATAAAATAAAGCAAGTATAAAGGTGATGATGAAGAGAGGAGCAAAAGTTAATGATATTCAAAACAGAAAAACAATAGGGAAAATAAGTGAAATAAAGAGATGATTATTTGAATAAAAAATCTATAAAATTAACAAACCGGTGTCAAGACTGGCAAAAATAAAAGGAGAGAGAGAACACACAAATTACTAATATTAGCGATGAGAAAGGGGCTATCAGTACAGACCCTACAAATATCATAAGTAAAGTAAATAAATATTACAAACAACTCTATACACCTAATTTCATGAATTAGAAAACATGGGCAAATTCCTTAAAATACAAAAGCTACTGTAACTCATTCAATATGCAAGAGAATTTGACTAGCCTCATAATAATTAAAGACATTTCATTAATAATTATTACAATTAAAAACAGAAAAGCAACAGAGAACAATCAATGAAACAAGGCCTGTTTTTCAGAAGAAAGTAATAAAATTGATGAGCTTGTGGTAAGTGATGAAAATGTAGCAAGAAAACAAACAATATCAGGAAGAAGACAGGAAATGTCACTGTATATGACTTAATATATAACTACAGTAATGCAGGCAATGCAGTATTAGTGGATAGACAGACATGTAGATCAGTAGAACAGAATAGAAAATCCAGAAATAAACCCATTCAATATATTCAACTGTTTTGATCAAAGTGCAAATACAATTCAATGGAGGAAAAATGGCCTTTCTACAAATTGTCCTAGAACAACTGGTCAATCATAGGCAAAAAAATAAAATTTTACCTAACTCCACACTTTATAAAAAATTAACTCGGAATGGATCACACCTAAGTTTATAATGTAAACTTATACAACTATTAGACAAAAACAGAAAAAACAAAATCATTGGGACCTGAGGCTAGGCAAAGAGGTCTTAGATTTTCAAAAGTAGATTGAACATCATCAAATTAAAGGGATCACTACGCAAAAGACACTTTTAAAATGATACTGTGATCTGAATGTTGTTGTTCCCTCCCAAATTCACATGTTGACATTTAATTCCTAGTGTGACAGTATTAAGAGGTGATGACTTTAGGAGCTGATTAGGTCATGAGGGCTTTGCCGTCATTAATGGGATTAGTACCTTTCTAAAAGAGGCCTGAGAGAGCTGGCTTGCCCCTTCCATCATGTGAGCACCCAGCAAGAAGACACCACTGATGAAGCAGAGAGTGAGACCTCACCAGAAATCAAATCTCCTGACATCCTGATCTTAGACTTCCCAGACTAAAGAGCTGTACAAAATAAATTTCTGTTGTTTATAGATTATTCAAACTAAGGTATTTTGTAATAGTAGTTTCAACAGACAAAGACAGATGACAGAAAAGACAAGCTAAGGAGAGGAAGAAAATATTTGAGACCACATATCTGACAAAGGACTTTTATCTAGGATATATAAAATAGTCACAGAATTCATCAGTAAAATAATAAGCAATCTAAATTATTTAAATATATGACAAGTTGTCATATTTAAGAGAATTTACAGATGATAATAAGCCCATGGAAAGGTGATCAACATCATTACCTGTTAAGAAAACATAAATTAAAACAGCAATGAGATATCACTGCACATTTCTCTGAATAGATAAATTTAAAAACTTGTTACAATACCAAATGCTGAAGAGGATGCAGACAAACTGGGTCACTTACACATTGTGGGTGAGAATGCAAAATGATACAACTACCCTGGAAGAGTATAGCAATTTCTTACAAAATGATCAGTGCACCTACCATGATACCCAACAATTGCACCATTGGCAATTTATTTCAGAGAAATAAAAAACTATGTTAATACAAAAATTTGTATAAAAATTTCCCCAGTAAATTGATTAATAATAGGAAAAATTGAAAATAACCTACAAGTTAATATACATTTACATGGATAAGCAAATTGTGATACATCTGTACCATGGAAAGCTATTCAGCAATAAAAATCAACAAATTATTTATGTATACAAAAACTTGAATGGATTTCAGGGAGTTATGTGGGATGAAAAAAGCCAGCCTCGAACGTCACATGCTACATGTTTCTGTTTATATAACATTCTTGAAATGACAAAATCATAGATGTGAAAAACAGATGAGTGGTTTTCAAGGATTAGGGATGGTGAGGATGGAAAGGGGGACTATAAGGTGTAGCATGAGTGAAGTCTTCATAGCAATGGGATAGTTCTACATCTGAGCTGTGGTACTGGTTACACAGCTATACACATGTGACAAAATGGCATATAACTTTTCACAAATATTGCACCTATGTCAATCTCCTGATTCTGATATTGTTTGATTATTATGTATAATATAATCACTGGAGGAAACTGGGTGAACATCAGAAGGCATCTCTCTGTCCTATTTTTCCTATGAATCTATAATTATTTCAAAATAAAATGTCTTCTAGAAAGGACTAGAATGAGCAAATAAAACATCTGATTCTAAAAACAAAATTACCATATCATATTAACAAAAGTGTTTATTGATCAGAGGTAAGGAAAATAGTGGTAAGCTAATTTTTATGAATTTCATAAGGAGAAGGAGCTTCTTTGATGAATAACAGAAAGAGATTTCTATGTATTTTATCATCATTATGCAGTTTATTATATTATGTATTATATATACATAGACGGGGTGGGGGGGGGGAGAGAGAGAGAGAGAAACTCTCACTCTATTGCCCAGGCTGGAGTGCAATGATGCGATCTCAGCTCACTGCAACTTCTGCCTCCCAGGTTCAAATGATTCTCCTGCCTCAGGAATCAAGTAGCTGGGGCTACAGGTATGCACCACCATGCCCAGCTAATTTTTTGTATTTTTAGTAGAGATGGGGTTTCACCATGTTGGCCAGGCTGCTCTCAAACACCCGACCTTGTGATCCGCCTGCTTTGGCCTCCCGAAGTGCTGGGATTACAGGCGTGAGCCATCACGCCCAGCCCAGGACCAAAAAAAAAAAATTTTAAACAGATTTTTAAATTAAAATGTAGATTATAAGGAGAAACGACCACCATACAATTTTTCAGGAAAACAATTTTTTTTCAGTTTAACATACAACTTTTCAACTTTGATAAGTCATGAAGTCAAAATATTTTTTAAAATACATTGTCACTTTCTCTTAATTGACAGAGTATATGAGAAGGTAGGGTTTTGTAATCCTCTGTTCAATAATTCAAGATGTTTCAACCTAGTGTACCTTCTCCCTCCCTCCCTCCATCGCTGCAATATCTAGGTACCTACTGAAATCTAGGCATCTCCTTTGCTTGTCAGGTTAGATACCATTTGGGCAGATTATTCTTGGTTGTTAGGTACCCAGCCAAAGGTCTCAGGGTGAAAGAGGCATTGTTTTAGGCTCCAATGTGACATAATCTCTGGTCCCTAATGGTTCTTTACGAGGCAAGAGAAGTAAAGCCAGAGGAGGGCCAGAGCAGACCCTCTAAAGCAAGGGACCCAGGGCAGAGGTCCCTATTTTCTTGGTCTAAGGGTGGGATTATTGGCAGGTTTTTAGTAATTTATATGATAAGGTAAAAGGAGTAGCCAGATGTTGAATTTGCCCAACTGAGCAGATAGTGTGCAATTCCTTGAAAAAGGAGGAGATTACGGCTGGTTGGAAGATGACTTCAATTTGGGCTATGCTGACTTTAAAGCTTTTGGAACATCTCTGAGGGCATAGTAGATAAAATTTATTCAGCGCCTTGGTGCCAAACACTATTCTGAGTATTGTTACATGCATTAGCTAATTTGATCCTTACAACCATGGGTGTGAATATATCAGCTCCATTTTATGTAGGCAGGGACGAAGGCATGGAATATTTAAGTAATTTGTTTATACTCCCACAGCTTCTAAGTGGTAGAATTATGTTTTGAACTCAAGCATTCTGCTTCTGGAATCTACAACATTAACCCCAAATTTGTATGCAAACAGAACTAATTATGAGGTTGTAGAGGTCCTATTCCCAGAGACAATTCACATTTGAGATTATGGTGGGAGGAGTCTTAAAAAGAGGCAGTTTCTGGCTAGAGAAGATATGCATAAAATCAAGAGATTTACCTTAATTAAAGGCTACAAATATGCTACAAGTAGAAGGGAATGGACAAAAATATTGAATGTTCCAAAGATTAAACAAATAATATTGGGCATACATATATTTATTCTGTTAATCTTGTAGTAACTCCATGCTATAGGTAGTGTATTTTTTCCCATTTTACATTGAGCAATCTTAATTAAAGAGAAGTTAATAAAATCAGTTGAGTTTGCATAGATCATCAGATTTGGAATCAGGATTCAAATGCAAGCAATCCGATTCCTAAACCTGCATACATATCTACTATACTCTACTACCTTTGTCGTGTATACATCACAATTAGCAATGTGTAAGTCTTTAGTAACTAGTGAGAAGAGGTGAAGAAGCAGGGAGAATAGCCATGGTCAAATGTTGATTCAATATATATGCAAAGGAAGTAATGGAAAGAGGTTATTGGTCTGAGGCAGATTTCTTCTTCTTTAATTTTTTTTGTTGATTTTTTTTTTTCTTTTTGAGACAGAGTCTCACTGTGTTGCCCAGGCTGGAGTGCAATGGCACAATCTCAGCTCACTGCAAACTCCGCCTCCCTGGTCCAAGTGATTCTCCTGCCTCAACCTCCTGAGTAGCTGGGATTACAGGCGCCCGCCACCACTCCCGGCTAATTTTTGTATTTTTAGTAGAGGCGTGTTTTCACCATGTTGGTCAGGCTGGTCTCGAACTCCTGATCTCATGATCTGCCCGCCTCAGCCTCCCAAAGTCCTGAGATTACAGGTGTGAGCCACCACACCTGGCCTGTTTTGATTCTTAAAAATGAAAAAAATAAAAATAAGAGATAAACTGCTTGAAAGAAGAAACCAATAAAGAAGGCATGAGGCAAAAGTAGTAGTAGTCTTTTGAGTTAAGTGCCCTTGTAGAGTTTCTACTGAAAGCATCATCCTTCATTAGTGAAAAGAAATATTTTCACTTGTCACTGTAGAAAACAAAAGAAAGAAAGGTATAGACAGAGGGAAAATATTCAGAAAGCTGAATAGCTCCAGAAAAATAAGAAAGCAGTCAGCTCTTGCTGGCAAAGAAGGAGAGGATATTCTGGGCTTAAGAGGAGTCAAGCAGGTTTTAACTAGCTATGCATCTAGCAGAATAGAGTGGTGACTACAGAGACATGAAGGCCAATGGAGAAGCATGAGGAGCCAAGCTGTAGTTTGAGTATGAAATTATACTTAAGTTGTTATACTCAATTATAGTTATGTGATATATATAAATGAGGAGCACTTTGCTAAAATACAGAAAACTTCCCTTTTTTTCACATGTCTACATTAATTAGTGACTTCTTTTTGCAAGGCTGAAAGGAAAAAAATTCAGGACAGATGAAGGTACATTGGTGAGAGGTGTTTATTCAAGAAATCACCTTTTATTTTCTACTGAAGATAGCATTACATAATAATTTGAATTACCAATACTGCTTTTTTAGTCTTCCACTGATGGGGAAACTATTCATAAATTATTCTGAATACATGATCAGAAACTGGAAATGCTGTATCACTTTGCCACACTTTCTTATTTTAGCATGGTTAGAAAAAAATTTTTTAAGTTAATCTGTAGTCAAGCTAGAAGGACTTGCTCTTGTCTTTGTTTTCTTTGGCGCAAACAACAAAACTGTATAGTTATATGACACTCCCACTTCTGCCAACTACCAACTCCCAGAGCTGTAGCTCACGCCTGTAATCCCAACACATTGAGAGGCCGAGGTGGGTGGATCACTAGGTCAGGAGTTCAAGACCAGCCTGGCCACCTTGGTGAAACTCTGTCTTTACTAAAAATACAAAAATTAGCCAGGTGTGGTGGCAGGCCTGAAGTCCCAGCTACTCAGGAGGCTGAGGCAGGAGAATTGTTTGAACACAAGAGGCACAGGTTGCAGTGAGCCAAGACTGCACTACGGCACTCCAGCCTGGGCAAAAGAGCGAGAATCTGTCTCATAAAAAACAAAAAACAAAAATAAAAACCAAACCAAAACAAACAAAAAAACAAGACTTAAGAGAAATCATATTTTTCCTCATTTTTGTTCTACTATCATTTGGGTCAAATTAAAAATTAATATAAATTCAGTTTTTCAGCATTGTATAGATATATTTGACAAATGAAAAGTGTATATATTTAAGGCATATAGCTTGACATTTTGATATATATATATATTGTAAAATGATCACCACAATCAAGTGAATTAACATATCCAATACCTCACATAGTACCATTTTTCTCCCTCCCTTCCTTCTTCGTTCCTCTTTTTCTTTCTTTTTGAAGAGAACACTTAAGATCTTCCCTCTTAGCAAACTTCAAGTATGCAACACAGTACTGGTAACTATAGTCACCATGCTGTATATTATTATCTCCAGAATTTACTCATCTTGCATAAATGAAACTTTGTAACTTTAGACAAACATCTCATCCTCCCACTCAGGCAATCCCATTCTACTCTCTGCTTCTATGAGCTTGACTGTTTTTGGTTCTGTATGTGAGTGAGATCATGTAGTATTTGTCTTTCTGTGTCTGGTTTATTTTACATAACACAAGGTCTTCCAGGTTCATACTGGCTTATTTCACATAACACAATGTCTTCCAGGTTCATGCATGTTGTCATATATTGCAGGATTTCCTTCTTTTTAAGGCAGAATAGTATTCCATTGTGTATATTTTGCAAATTTTCTTTCTCCATTCATCCATTGGTGGACACTTATGTTGATTCCATATGTTGACTATTATGACTAACAATGCAAGGAATGTGAGAATGCAGTTGTTTCTACAACATGCTAACTTCATTTCCTCTGTATCTATATGCGCAAGTGGATTTTCTGGATCACAAAATAGATATATTTTACAATTTTGAGAAACCTTCATACTGTTTTCCATAATGTTTGTACAATTTACATTCCCATAAACAAGGTTCCTTTTTACCAACATCCTCACCAACGCTTGTTATCATATATCTTTTTTGGTAATATCATTTCTAACAAGTGTGAGGTGATATTTCACTGCGGTTTGATTTGCATATCCCTGATGATGAGTGATGCTGAACACGTTTTCTTATGCCTCTTGGCCATCTGTATGCCTTCTTTTGAGAGATGTCAGTTTGGGTCCTTTATATATTTTTGTTATCTACACATTTATTATTTTTTGTTGTTGTTGATGTTGCTTTGGTTGGTAGATTGTCTTTTCACTCTGATGATTGTTTCCTTTGCTGTGCAGAAACTTTTTAGTTTGATGTTATATCATTAGTCTATTTTTGCTTTTATTGCCTATATTTTGGTCATGTCCAAAAAAAGTTTCCAAGACCAGTGTGAAGAAACTTTTCCATTGTTTTCTTCTAGTTTACACTATCAGGTTTTACATTTAAGTATTTAATGCATTTTGAGTTGATTTTTGTATATAGTGTTAGCTATGAGTCTAATTTCATTTTTCTGCATATGGATATCCAGTTTTCCCTACATAATTTATTGAAAGTTCTATCCTTTCACCATTGTATATTCTTGGCACTGTGTTAAAGATCAGTTGACTGTAAATGCTTGGACTCATTTTTGGGTTATATATTCTTTTCAATTTGTCTATACATCTGTTTGTGTGTGCGTGCGTGTGTGTGTGTGTACCAGCACTATACTGTTTGATTACTGTGGCTGTGTAATACATCTCCAAATCAGTAAGTGTCATGCCATACGTTTTATTATTTTTGCTCACAATTGCTTTGGCATCATCTGTAGGTTTCACATTAATTTAAAATTGTTTAATCAATTTCTGTAAATAGTGCCATTGGGATTTTGATAGGGCTTGCATTGAATCGCTAGATTGCTTTGGGTACTAATATGGTTTGGCTTTATGTTCACACCAAAGTCTCACCTCAAAGTGTAATCACCACACGTTGAGGAAGAGACCTGGTGGGAAATGATTGGATCATGTGGGTGGTTCCCCCATGCTGTTCTTGTGCTAGTGAGTGAGTTCTCATGAGATCTGATGGTTTAGAAGTGGCAGTTTCCTCTATTCTTGCTGTCTCTCCTGCTGACATGCTTTGCTTCCTGTTCACCTTCTGCCATAACTGTAAGTTTCCTGAGGCCTTCCCAGCCATGCAGCACTGTGAGTCAATTAAATCTCTTTTTAAAATAATATAAAATGAAATAATCCAGTCTTAGGCAGTCCTTTATAGCAGTGTGAAAATGGACTAAAATAGAAAACTGGTACTTGGAGTGGGGCCTTGTTATAAATGTAACATGAAAATGTGGAAGCAACTTTGGTACTGTGGCAGAGATTGGAACAGTCTTGAGGGCTCAAAAGAAGATAGCAAGATTAGGGAAAGTTTGAAGCTTCCTAGACACTTTTTGAATGGTTTTGACCAAAATGCTGATAGTGATATGTACAATGAAGTCCAGGCTGAGGTGGTCTCAGATGGAAATGAGGAACTTATTGAGAACTGAAGCAAAGGTCACTCACTCTTGGTATGCTTTAGCAAAGAGACTGGTGGAATTTTGCCCCTGCCCTAGAGATCTGTGGAACTTTGAACTTTAGAGAGATAATTTAGGATATCTGGCAGAAGAACTTTCTGAGCAGAAAAGCATTCAAGATGTGACCTGCCTGATTCTAAATGCATTCAGTCATATGTGTTCACAAAGAGATTATCTGAAACTGGAACTTTTATTTAAAAGGGAAGCAGAGTATATGAGTTTGAGAAATTTCTAGCCTGAGCGTGAGCTAGAAAAGAAACATCCATTTTCTGAGGAGAAATTCAAGCCTGAAGCAGAAATTTGCATAAGTAATGAGGAGCCACATGTTAATAGCCAAGACAATGGGGGAAATGTCTCCAGGGCATTTCAGGGATCTTTATGGCAGCCCCTCTCATCACAGGCCTGGAGGCCTAGGAGGGAAAAACAGTTTCATGGGCCAGGGCCAGGACCCTGCTGCTCCGCACAGCCTCAGGACATGGCATCCTGCATCCCAGCCACTCCAGCTCTAGCTGTAGCTAAAAAAGGGCCAAGGTACTGTCCCTTCAGAGGGCACAAAGCCCAAGCCTTGGTGGCTTCCACATGGTGTTGAAATTGCGGATGTGCAGAGGACTAGAGTTGAGTTTTGGCAACCTCCACCTGGATTTCAGAGGATGTGTGAAAACGCCTAAATGTGCAGGCAGAAGTCTGCTGTGAAACAGAGCACTCATGGAGAACATCTACTAGGGCAATGCAGAGGGGAAATGTGAGGCTGAAGCCCCCACACAGAGTCCCCTCTAGGGTACTGCCTGTGAGGTGAGAAGAGGTCCTCCAGATCCCAAGATGGTAGATCCATTGACAGCTTTCACTGTACATCCAGTGTCTCAGGCACTTAATGCCAGTTTGTGAAAGTAGCCACAGGGGCTGAATCCTGTAGAGCCACAGGGCAGAGCTTCCCAAGGCCTTGGGAGCCCACCCCTCACATCAGTGTGGCCTGGATGTGAGACATGGAGTCAAAAGAGATCATTTTGGATCTTTAACACATAATGACTGCCCTGCTGAATTTCAGACTTCCATTGGTCCTATAGCCTTTATGTTTTGACCAATTTATCCTGTTTGGAACAGGAACATATACCCAATGCCTATACCCCTATTATATCTTGGAAGTAACTAACTTGTTTTTGACTTTGCAGGTTCATAGGCAGAAAGAACTTGCCTTGTCTCAGATGAAACTTTGGACTGTGACTTTTGAGTTAATGTTGGAATGAGTTAAGACTCTGGGGGACTGTTGGGAAGGCATAATTTTATTTTTTAATCATAATGCAATGAGAAGGACATGAGATTTGGGAGGATGGAATTATATGGTTTGGCTTTGTCTCCATCCCCAAATATCATCTTGAATTGTAATCCCCATGTATTGAGGGAGGGACCTGGTGGGAGGTGATTGGATCATGGGGGTGGTTCCCCCATGCTGTTCTTGTGACCATGAGTGAGTTCTCATGAGATCTGATGGTTTAAAAGTGTCAGTTTCCCCAGTGCTCACTCACTGTCCTGCTGCCATGTAAGATATGCCTTGCTTCCCCTTCACCTTCCTCCATGATTGTAAGGTTCCTGAGGCCTTCCCAGCCATGCAGAACTGTGAGTCAATTAAACCTCCTTTTTAAATAAATTACCCATACTCAGGCAGTTCTTTATAGCAGTGTGAAACATACTAATACAGGTAGCATGAACATCTTAACAATTTTACCTCTTCCAACACGAACAAGGGAAATCTATTTATCTGTGTCTTTAAAAAATTTTCTTTATCAAGGTTTTATAATATTTTGCATATCAGTCTTTAACTTTTTTGGTTACCTTTATTCCTAAGTATTTTATTCTTTTGTTGTTATTTTAAATTGGATTATTTTCTTAATTTCATTTCTGAATAGTTTATTGTTGATGCATAGAAATACTAGATATTTTTGCTATGTTCATACTGTACACTGCAACTTTATTGAAATTGTTCATTAGTTCTAATAGGATTTTTTGTTGTCTTCAGGGTTTTCTTTTGAACATGCCATCTGCAAATATCTTATTTTACTCCTTCCTTTTGAATTTGGATGCCTCTTATTTCTTTTCTAATTGCTTTGGTGAGGACTTTCAGTATTATGTTGAACAGAAGCAGTGAGAGTGGGATCCTTGCATTTTGCCATATCTAACAGAAAATCTTTTAATTTATCCCCATTGATTATGACATTAATCTGGTCTTCTCATATATAATCTTTATTGCATTGAAGTACCTATTTGGCTGAGAGCTTTTTTATTGCTACATAACAATTGTACATATATATGGGATACCTGTTATATTTTGACACCTATATACTACGAGCAATGATCAAGTCAGAGTATTTAGGATATCCATAGTCATTCCTACGTGTTGGAAATATTTCAAGACCTCTCTTCTAGCTATTATGAAATACACAATACACTGCTGTTAACTCTGGTCATACTACTCTTCTATTGAACATTAGAACTTTTATCTAACTGTATGTTTGTCCCTATTGATAAACAAACCTCTTTTGATCCCCTGGCCCCCTACACAACCCTCCCAGCCTACGTTAACTATCAGTCAACCCTTTACCTCCATGAGATTAATTTTTTTAGCTCCCACATATGAGTGAGAATATGGGATAGTTATCTTTCTGTGCCTGGTTTATTTTAGTCTAGCTAAATTTTTTGTCATATTTTTTATCCTTTCAAAAATCCAAGTCTTAGTTTTATTGATTATTTTTCCAATTTTTGAAACTCTCTGTTTGATTTATATCTCCTCTAAATTTTACTAATTCTTTCCTTCTGCTAGCTTTGGGCTTAATTTGTTCTTTCTGTAGTTCCTTAAGGTATCAAGTTAGGTTGTTTATTTTACATCTTTCTTCATATTTAATGTAGGCGTTTAATGCTATAAACTTTTTCCTTAGTACTTCCTTCTCTGCATCCCAAAAGTTTTGGTATGTTGTGTCTCTTCTGTTGAGGTACTTTTAAAATTCTCTTTTGATTTCCTTTTTGACCAATGGTAAACTTGACATAAATATTCATTCAAGTTTAAGTTGAATATTTCTTTTTAATGTTACTTTACATAATTTGGGGATATATTTTACACTGATCATGTCTCAATATGAGACATAATGTTTTTAAAGAATAAACATATGAGATAAAATGGCATATTAGTAAAATAGTGTCAAATATAGGTGTATATCATATAATCTGTATCACAAACAGACACAAAGATAGATATAGCCACACTTCTAAAATTTGCATCTGCGTATTTTTGCCTAGGTTGCTGAAATAAAATGTATTCTTAATGATTTTAGTGAACAACTAATTTTGTTCTCACAGTTTGGAAAGTGATACGAAATAGCAATTATTAATAATTGTCCTTGGTTTTTGGATAAAAATCCTATTCCCTGTGGAACACAGAGTTATTGTGAAATGGTGACATTGTCTTTTACCTCTTATGGATTAATAAATCTTTATTCCAAAGGTATATATTATAATAATAGCCTACTTTTAAAGTGTTCTATATAAGGCTGTATATACTTATTTTCTTTTACAAAATATTACTCTCACTTACCAAGTGCAGAATATGAAAATGGAAAAGAGTAACTTATAATGGAGAGAACTGGAAGACATATCATTAAGCACATGATTAAGGTTAATATTACCAGTAATAAGTCACGTGGATATCATCTACTTGCTGACACGATGTAATAAGGACACTTCATCTCTTGGACATTTTTTCCCCAAGATCCCTAGACCCAGTCTAATCTTTAGAAAATCATAAAGGTCAAGTTGAGGATGTTAAAAACGATCTTCAATGATCACCAATGATCTTCAACATTGTCAGAGTAATGAAAAACAGATAGAGACCAAAAGACTGTCACAGACCGGAGGAGACTAGGAGATGTAATGTCTAAACACAATGCGGTATTCTGAATTGACTCTTAGAATAGAAAAAGGATAGTAGTGAAAAACTCGTGAAATCCAAATCAACTTTGAAGTTTAGTTAATAGTACTTTACTAAAGATAATATACTAACTTGACTTATATAAGATGTTAACGTTAGGGGAAACTGGGGGTAAGGACTTTGCACAATCTTTGCAACTTTCCTCAAAATCTAAAATTATTCCAAAAAAGATTCATTAAAGATTAGAATATTAATGAGTTCTCCTCATATTCAGAAGAAGGGAAATAGGAAATTTACATGTCTACATTGTTACAAATAGTAATGCTATTACCTAAATTTTAGCGGAATGTCTAAGTCGTTATCAAACTTTGCTTTAAATTATATATTTGTTCCCATTTTCCTAGCAAGTGAACAGCAGAGAATTAGTACTCAGAATGTAATGCCATATTGTAATAAGTGTTTATTTTCTAAGTCCTAGCTAAGAAAAACATAAACAAAGCCAAATATACTTGTATTCCCAGCACTTTGGGAAGCCGAGGTGGGCAGATCACTGGATCCCAGGAGTTTGAGATCAACCTATGCAACACGGAGAAGCCCTGTCTCTACTAAAAAAATAAAAATACAAAAATTAGCTGGATGTGGTGTTACATGCCTATATTCCCAGTTACTTGGGAGGTTGAGGCAGGAGAATCACTTGAACCTGGGAGATGGAGGTTGTAGTGAGCAACGATCATGCCACTGCACTTCAGCCTGGGCAACAGTGAGACTCTGCCTCAAAAACAAAAGAAAAACAAAACAAAAAACTTCTGTGTGCTCAATTCTATACAGTGTATTCAAATAGTAGATTATAACATAGAAGTTCCTTGGTGAATGCAATTTGTGAAATAATAATACTAGGATATGTATCACACTGCTAGGTTATGTCTTATGTATAATAGATTAATACTGAAGTGATTACAGGCTATTCACTTATTAAAAATACACTGACATTTTTATTTTTCCCATATCATCCAGAAATAAAACTGTTATCCACAAATTTGTTGCCAAGAAAAATGCCAAAATATGTCTTTGACTAATTAATATTTTCAAAAACATTAATAGTTATGTAATAATTTCATCCTTAATACTACATTGA
Organism: Piliocolobus tephrosceles; assembly: GCF_002776525.5. NCBI lineage: Eukaryota > Metazoa > Chordata > Mammalia > Primates > Cercopithecidae > Piliocolobus > Piliocolobus tephrosceles. The sequence goes on from NC_045440.1 coordinate 89,592,529, forward strand.
TATATATAAATAAATGATATAAATAAATGCTGCCTCATTTTCGGGTCCATTCTGAGCACCCAATCTAAGGTAATCACCTCAACATCTAGACTGCTTATTATTTTAGTATCTATGTATTTTTAGTACTTATCACAATTTGTTGTTGAACATTTCAGGAAGTTATTTAAACTGTGCCTAGAAGATAACTAATGCTTCAAATTAATTGTAATATTTATATATATTTTATATATTATATTCATATGTAAACTTATGTAAATATATTTATATATTCATTTATATTTATTCATATACATATATTTTTATATATTTATATAAATACAAATGTATTTTTATATATGAATATAAGTAGTAATTTAAAGCATTAACTACTTTCTAGGCATAGTTTAAATAAGTTTAAATATATATTAACTATGTAATAGTTAAATAGTAATTATGTAATAGTTAAATAATTTAAATAGTAATTTAAAGCATTAACTATGTTCTAGGCACAGTTTAAAAATATAAATTATATATATTTATATATACATATAAGCATTATATATAAACACATTATATATTTACGTATTTATATTTTTTTATTTTTATATATACAAATGTATAGTGTATATATAAAATATATACTGTACATGTAGCATATATATATACACATTTGTATGTATGTTTATATATTTATATATTTATAAATATATAAATATATATTAGGGTACCTAAATATTTCCATACCAATGCATAGACTCAAAAAACCAGTTCTAAAAATTAATGTATTATTGCTGACAGTAGAAAGTAACATCATATAAAAGGAATACTAATCACTAAATCTAGTCCATACAAGTCTCTTATACTGCAGCATAGCTCTCAAATGTAATTAGATACTACAATTTATATAACTTTAACTTCTAATTTATACAATATGTTTTGCTTACATTAATGTTGTGGGGAAATCAAATAATTTTATAAATATGTATTCATTTAATAATTTGTTTATTTAACGAATATTCATTGAGTTCTTATAAGGTATAGGCTTTGTCTAGGCTTTCATGATATAATGGCAAAAAGAAATGAACAAGTGTCTAACCCTCAAGAACTTAAAAATCTCTGTGAAAAGTATACAGAGGAATATCCTCTGTATATATAGGAAATATCCTATATATAGGAAACTTTTTAAAATTACAAATAATTTAAAATATTAACTACGTTCTAGGCACAGTTTAAATAATTTTTCCTAAAATACTCAAAACTAAATTGTGATAAGTAATGCAAATATGTAGAATATTAAAATCATAATAAGCAGTCTAGATTGTGAGGGGATTACTCTATATTGGGTGTTCAGAATGAACCTGAAAATGAGGCAGCATTTATTGAAGCAAAGGTGAAAAAAGTTAGCCATGCTAAAAGCAGTAAAAAATATTCTAGAAAATGTTACTATTACAGGCACCTAACTTGATAAACGAAAGAGATTAAAATATATAGTGACTAAAAAGAATGTTACAGGAACAGGTTTTATCATAAGACTTCATTATCACAGGTCTTGGTAAACAAAAGAGATTCGAATTTTCAAGGACAAGGGGGTGGAAGCTTAAGAAAGCATGGATGTTGTGCACGTGTACCCTAGAACTTAAAGTATAATAATTAAAAAAAAAAAAAAAAAAAGAAGCCAAAAAAAAAAAAGAAAGCATGGGGAAAGTCTTAGCATGTGCTTAGTATGTGCGAGACATATTACATGATTTATATGGGTTATCTTATTTAGACCTTACATCCACAGTATGTGGTTTTAAAAACCAGGTGAATATTTCAAAGGTTATGTAACTTGCTAAAAGCCATAAAGCTAGTTTAAGTGATTCATTCAGGATTCCAAACCAGCAGCTTAATCACAATTATCATATCATCACAGTGACTGCCAACATTTTATGACTATTAACTGCAGATTGCTATCTGAATGTTTTTGTCAATCCCCATGTTTTAGAACTCTCTTGAATCACTCCAATGGAGATTCTCCTAATATGTCTATGTTTTAAAAATTTGAAAAACAAATTGTTGAGATTAATTAGTAAGGGTCTGGGAAAACTTGGCTTTGACAACTAACATTAAATAAGACAAAAAAGAAAAACAACTAGCAAATTCTATAAACTCTCTCAAGGAAGATCTTTCTTTTAGCAAAAACTTAATAGCCAGCCCTATTGTTTACATATTGATTTGTGGGTGTTTACTTATCTGTTCATCAATGAAGAATCATAATCTACAAAGTATATTCTGCAGTTTTCAAACCATTATTATTTTTCTTTGTTTGAGTTTTCTAGCAAGAATCTTAGTTGGCTTGAATCATAAGTTTTCTAAACCTTTATGTATGACTAAAGCAAGCTTGTCTAAATCTTTTAGAGTCTGAACATGTTGGGTTCATGTAGAAATAAATAAACAATTGCCATGTAACTGTTTCTTTTAGGTAGAAACCAAAGAACTCTGACGGGAGTTATTTCTGTTTTGAAGAATTACTATAATTTTTTTTAAAAAATTCTATTTTGATTTAGAGATAAAAGACCCTTGAAAAAATTCCAAACAGCTTCACATAAACTTCAGAGTTTGAGAAACCTTACCTCACTGAATTAAACATTAGATACTTTTGATGTGTGAGTGTTTTTTCCTCAATCTTCGAAAGAGCCTTGCTTAAATATTTAAGCCACAGTATACAGTGTCAAGTTAAAAAAGAACTTTACATCAAACTTGAAAATAATAAATTCAAGCTTCGGTTAAGCATTTGGATGGATTTGGGAGGCATCACAGGGAATCATGCCGGTGATGGTCTGCTAGAATTAGAAGTAATAATATGTTTTCCTTCATACACAGGCTTTGCAATAAGTATGAAGCAAATGCAGACCATTTTTTCCCTAAGATTCTTCAGTTTCTGCCATTAGTTATACCAAGCATATGGAAATAGAAATATAAATTTTAATGTAGCATGTATTTCCAGAGGATGTAGGGCTATGATAGAGGAACCTCTCTTACCACCTATTCCTAAGTCATTAAACAACACGACAATCATGATGTTCAGTAAATTCACATTTCCAGCCTGACTTCTCTCCTAAATTGCTCATCTCACATATTAATGGGGCAGAGCAGTTCCAGTTTACCTCAAATTCTTGAAATAAACTAGACACCATCTCTAAAGTATTTCATTTTCACCTTCTATTTTCCAATGACTATAACAAACTAGAAAATTTAAAGACATTTTAATATTTTTTTCTTTCAAATATACATTGTCATCATTTCTAGATATTATTCTTTACATAAATGTGTTGATTCATCCATTCTGACCCATTCTCACTATAATCAAGAGTCTTAACACATCACAACAGTTTTATTGGAACATCCTGTTAGCTAGGCTAAGATTGTTTTACTCTTTTCTAAAAGACCCTAAAAGTATTACTAGATTATTTTAGTAGTTACTTTTAAAAGTGCTTTGTAAAACAGTTGCAGTCTAAGCTTTCATTTCATATTCATGAAACCCTTTTCTAACTGTTGTAACAAATATTAAAACTATATCTCTTACAAATGAATATTTAAGGTATTCTTTAATTCAATATACATTTGTTTACATCTTCTTCATATTAGTCATAGGCATGATGTAACCCCAAACTATTTATGTGTCCTTCACACAGAATGTTTGTGTGGATCTTGTCCCTATGGAGTTTAACCATGGAGTCACAACAAAGTATAACCTCAGTGCTTAGCACAGGGCTATAAGCATATCAAATACCCAACAAATATTTGTCAAAATAATGAATGAGTGCATGGAGAAATAATGGTGAAATAATTGGAAAAAATTAACAACAGAAAGCTGTGTGTACAAAGGTGGCATAAAAGACTGGAAAATTGATTTTCTCTAGGTATTTAAGAAAGGCTTCATTACTTGATATTGAAACTAAGTTTCAAAGGGTAATAGATGCTAAGGACATTTCATACAATGGATATATGTAAAATTCCAAATCATGAAGTAACCTAGAGGTTTGAGAACCAGCAATCATTCTATAATTTGGTGAACTTCAGGAACCGCAACAGTCAAGTAGTGGTAGGTGGGGATTTAGTCACCAGAGCTCGTCTGTGAATACGGCTGTAGTGTTTCAAGAAGGAATAAAAACAAGAGGTTTTAAAAAGAAAATTCAGGTAGCGGGGGTTGGGTTCACGGAGCTACATTAGAGTGACAGTAAATTATGCACAGAGGAATTCAGTAAAACACATATGTATTTATCCAGTCAAGACCTGATGAGATGAGATAATGAGATGAGATGGTGGCACTAACATTAGAGTGGATGAAGCAGAGTTGACAGGTTTCTAAGTTAGAATAAAAGGGAAGAAGGATTTGCAGATGGAACTTGAGAGAAGGGGTTAAATATAGGAAGAACTGTGATTTTCTGCCTTGCATGACTCAGCAAAGATATATGCTCTTAAAAATAAGTGGATAGAACGTGCAAAATGTATTTAAACATTGCCTGTGGAATTGATTGCTCCAAACTGGATTGTAAGCCTATTGAAAGTTTAAAGCAAATATTATACTTGTTTTATGTGGATTAAAACTTACATTAACGAAAATCTTGAAACTTTCTGTAACTTCACATTCTGGTATATACTAGGTTGCCAATTAAAAGAGTATATTATATAGTAATTATAAATGTTTAAGATAATAGGCTTAAGAATAATATGAACTCGGATTCAAATTCCAGCCTCATTGCTCATTAGTTGTGACTCGGAACAACATGGTTAAGTCTTGATTTCTTCATCCGTGAATTGCTGATAAAAATAGTCACTACTTATTATAATATTTGGGTGGATTAAATGAGAAAACAGATGTAAAATTATAGTAGCCACTTAAAATATTATTTAATAGAAGTATAAATGAGTAATATTTATATTAATGTATTAATATTTATCAATAATAATGTATAATAAAATATATTTACATTTTTAAGCATTATAATTAAATTTTTTAAACAAAGAATAATTACCAAAGTTTTTTATTTTTAATAATTGTTCATACATTTTCTGCTTCATAGTACAAATACAAGCATTTTTGGAAACTAAAATGTTAATCTTAATATTTTCTCCAAAATTATAGTTTGCCAAATATTTTCTTGAAAAGAAATATTGACTCATAAAATTGCTATTCAAAATGACTGTTTTAATCGGTACAAATGCTTGCATAATGCTTTCAATTTAGAAAAGATTAGGGAAATGCACTGCAGAGAATTATATTTGCACTACAATTTTAAAGAACATTTGAGGCAAGAAAGAGTTGCGTTAACTGAAAAAGTCTTTCCTGAATATTGGAAAAAAAGGTTAAGCTTGAGGGCCTTGAAACAAGCAAATTCATTACTTCTTTTAATAACATGCTTTATAGAAGGTTTACCATCAGCCTCTCTGTGAGTGTGGAGGAAAAAGTTACATGGTGGAAATTTCAACACCTTGACAATCAGTGTAGGAATGTCACAGAAGACATGAAACACCCATATTTTTGGCTGCTTTGAAGCTTAACTTGAAAATAGGTTAAAACACATTACAAGGAAAAGATGAAAATTAACAGTGCATAACACAATACTTAAACACAGAATCATTGGTGTGAGAAAAATTTAAAAATTACTTAATTTAAATTACTTAAATTATTGCCCTAGAGATAAAATACTATAATGATCTTTAATCTGGATAGAGGGTAAAGGGATGAAGAGACAGCAAATAACAAAATGTAGTAAAAATAATCTCAATAAAAGTTAAATTCAATAATATATATATATATATATAAAATATATATGTATGAAGACAAAGAATTAAGGCAGAACATTTAAAAGTATTAACTAGTTCAGGTATATATTGTTCTAACTGTCACAAAGATATCTTTAAGTTGATTGAGAAGCAGTGATAAGTATTGCAAACCACTAAATACAAACTTGTGAAGTTATTTGCTGAATTCATTCATCTTTCTTAGTAATTTTTTGGCAGTATCTTTGAAGTAGATGATAACAAAAGATTCATTTGTTTATTTTTTAGTTTCCTCCTGCTCATATGATTATCATAATGTTTTATGAATTGTTGACACAGCTTTAAAACACAGATGATTATGTAAGAAAAATACCTAAATACTTATGAATGCAAGTAATTATAACCATTACTATAACAAATAAAACATAAATGAGTTTCAGAAACAACTTACAAGGACAAGGAGAGGGGGTCATCTCCATGCTTTACTTGTTCACTGTTGTAAACACAGCAGAGACTCTTCTCACTGGGGGTGGATGTATGCACTTGGAGAAAGCCATTCTAGCCTTTCTTGTAGCAGTTGTATCCCAGTTGAAAGTGAGTCTGTGCAGCTAGTTTTGTATGAAGGGTGGTGCTCAATTCCTGCTTCCTACACAGAGCACCAGCATCCAGCAACAGAGGCAGACAAGCCAGAGTAGTCAGTTCTGGACTGGGAGAGAAGGCTCTGCCCTGAGGCTAGTTAGGTGAAAGTGGCTAGGGACATATTTATAGTCCACAGCCATGCAGGACAAAGTCTGTATAAACTGAAAGTCCTGAGTCCTGTGACAGGGGCGTGATAGGGAAGTGGATTGAATTCTTGTCTTCCCACGATGAGGAGGGGTTGCACTCCCCAAGTCCAGCCCAGAATACCTTAGCACACCCCAACACAATCTCCCACCACCACTGGCGCCATGAGAGCAGATGCTTCTATTCATCATCACCTACCTGAGGGCAAGCAAGCTCTTAAAATTAACTGCCACCTACTGAACTGAAGCTTGAACTGCACAACCAAATAAAAAACTTGCTTCCAGAAGGGCATAGTGCTAGTGCAGTAGATAAGCATCCTGATATCTGCACATGCTCAGTCCTGCAGGAGAGAGTTGTTGGTTCATGCATCCATTATATTGCGAAACAAGTAGTATCAATGAAAACCACCAAACAAACAAATAAACAAACAAAAAACCCAGCCAAGGCACCCATACAAATACTTGGCCTTCTAAAACAACCTAGAAATAAAGTTAAACAATCATACAAAGCATATACTACAGTCATACCCTCATGGGAAAAATAATTTAAAAATATAAAAGTCCCATTCAAACAAAAGCAGATTAAAAAATAAGGAGGAACAGCTCCTTCAGACAAGATGGAATTAGTGCAAGAACTCCAGCAGTGCAAAAAACAGTATATGACACCTGCAAAGGATTATACTAGCTCTTTAGCAATGACTCTTAATCAAAATAAAAAGTCTGAAATAATAGATAAATAAATCAAAATATGGACTACAAGGAAACTCAAGGGAGATGGAAGAGAAAGTTGAAAATCAGCACATACAAAAACATAAAAACAATTTAAGATATGAAAGATGGAATAGCTATATTAAAATAATAGGGAATTGACAAATTCACTAAGTGAATTTCAAAATATAGTTGGAAGCTTTAACAATAGACTAGACCAAGCAGAAGAAAGAATTTTAGAGATTGAAGAGTTGTCTTTTGAATAAAGTCAGTCAGACTAAAATAAATAAAAAAGAATTTTAAAAAATGAATATAGATTTCAAGAAATATGGGATTATGTAAAGTGACTATACCTATGACTTATAGGCATTATTGAAAGAGAATAAGAAAAAATAAGCTATGTGGAAAACATATTTGGGAGAATAATCCAGGAAAAGTTCCCTAGTCTTGCTAGAGAGGTGGATATCCATATCAAAGAAATTCAGAGAACATTTGTGAGATACTAAATGAGATAAGCATCACAAAGGCATATGGTCATCAGACTATCCAAAGTCAATGACAAAAAAAAAAAAAGAATCTTAAGGGCATCTAGAGAAAAAGAACAAATTATTTATAAAGGAAATCCTATCATATTAGTAGTAAACTTTGCAAGAGAAACCCTAAAAGTCAGACAAAATTGGGAGCCTATTTTTATCCTTCTTAAACAAAAAAAAATATATCAGCCAAGAATTTTACATCTGGTCAAACTAAGCTTCCTAAATAAAGAAGAAATAAGGTCTTTCTCAGACAAGCAAGTGCTAAGGGAATTTATCACTACCTGACCAGATTAGAAGCCCACTAGCTAGACTAACCAAAAAGAAAAAAAAGAGAGAAAGAGAGAAGGTTCAAATAAGTATAGTCAGAAATGATAAAAGTGGCATTATAACTGATACAACAGAAATACAAAAGATTCTCAGAGACTATAAATGTCTCTATGCATGTACACTAGAAAACGTAGAGGAAGTGGGTAAGTTCCTGAAAACACACCACCTTCAAAAAGTGAACTAGGAAGAAACTGAAATCCTAAACAGACCAATAATGATTTATGAAATTGAATCAGTAATAAAAAATCTACCAACTGAAAAAGCCCTGGACTAGATAAAATCAAAGCCAAATTTACCAAAAGCACAAAAAAAGAGTTGGTATCAATCTGACTGCATTATTACAAAATATTTAGGAGAAGGGTTTCCTCCCTAACACATTTCACGAAACTAGTTTTGTTCTTATATCAAAATCTGGCAAGGACACCACCAAAAAGAAAACTACAGGCTAATATCCCTGATGAATATAGACACAAAAATTGACAGTAAAATACTTGCAAACTAAATTTAACAGCACATCAAACAGATAATCGATCATGATCAAGTGAGTTTTATCCTAGGGATGCAAGGATGGTTCAACATGTGCAAATTGATAAATGTGATTCACCACACAAACAAAAATAAAATCAAAACAATATGGTCATCTAAATAGGTGTAGAAAAAGCATGTGATAAAACCAAACATCCCTATATGATAAAAGCCCTGAAGAAACTAGGCATCAAATAAACATACTTCAAATTAATAAAAGCCATATATAACAAATCAACAGCCAACATCATACTGAATCAGGAAAAGTTGAAAGTATTTCCCCTAAGAACTAGTACAAGACAAGGATATCCACTCTTACTATTCCTATTCAACACAGTACTGAAAGTACCACTCAGAGCAATCAGACAAGAGAAAGAAAGAAAAGGAATCAAAAGGAGAAAAGAGGAGGTCAAGTTATCCTGCTCACTAATGGCATAATCCTATAGCAAGAAAATCCTAAAGATTTCCACAAAAGATTCTTAAATTTGGTAAATGATTTCAGCAAAGTTTCAGGATACAAAATTAATGCATAAAATCAGTCACATTTCTATACATCAACATTCAAGCTGAGAACCAAATCAAGAACTCAATCCCATTTACAATAGTCACAAAATAGTAAAATACCACGACATAATTTAATGGAGGAGATGAAAGACCTCTACAAGGAGAACAAAAAAAAAAAAACTGATGAAATAAATCATAGATGACACCAAGAGAAAAACATTCCATTCTTATAGATAGGAAGAATCAATATCATTAAAATGTCTATATAGCACAAAGCAATCTACAGATTCAATGTAATTCTATAAAATTGCCAACATAATTTTTCACAGAATTAGAAAAAACTATTCAAAAATTCATATGGAACTAAAAAAAATCCTGAATAGACAAAGCGATTATAAGAGAAAAGAACAAAGCTGGAGGCATTACATTAGCTGACTCCAAACCGTAAGGCTATAGTATCCAAAACAATATGATACTGGCACAAAAATAGATAAACAAGTGAATTGAACAGAATAGAAAACCAAGAAGTAAAGCCATACACCTACAACTAACTAATCTTTGAAAAAGTTAGTTGTGAAATGAACAATAAGGAAAGGACACTATTCAATCAATAGTGCTGGGAAATCTGGCTAGGCATATGCAGAAAAATGAAACTGAACCTCTACCTCTTGACATATACAAAAATTAAACCAAAAAGGATTAAATGCATAAATGTAAGACCTGAAACTATAAAAACTCCAGAAGAAGGCCTATGGAAAACTCTTCTGGACGTCGGCATAGGCAAAGAAATTATAACTAAGACCGCAAAAGCAAATGCAAGAGAAACAAAAAAAAAGACAAATGCGACTGTGAAATGAAGTAGCTTCTGCACAGCAAAGGAAACACTCAAGAGAGTAAACAGTCAACTTGGAGAATGAGGATAATATTTGTAATATATGAATGCGACAAAGGACTAATAATCTGGAATTTATAAGGAATTTAAACAAATCAACAAGAAGAAACCAAATAACCCCATTAAAAACAGAACATAGCATGTACATAAACATGTACATAAACAGACACTTTACAAATGAAGACCAACAAGTAGCCAGGAAATATATGAAGAAACTTTAACATTACTAATCATCAGGGAAATACAAATTAAAATGAGATTCAGATACCATCTGCTACCCTTCAGAATGGCTATTATTAAAAAGTAAAAAAATAACAGATGTTGTCAAGGATGCAGAGAAAAGGAAGCTCTTATACACTGTTGTTGGGAATGTAAATTAGTTTATTAGTAAATGTAAATTAGTTCAACCCCATTGAAAATGATATGAAGATTTCTCAAAGAACTAAAAATAGAACTAACATTTGACCCAGCAATCCCACCACTGGGTATCTACTCAAAGGAAAAGAAACAATTTTATCAGAACGACACCTGCACTTGTATGTTTATTGCAGCACTATTCACAATAGCGCAGTCATTGAATCAACCTAAGTGTCCATCAGTGGTGGACTGGATACAGAAAATATGGTATATATATACCATGGAATACTATACAGTCATAAAAAGAATAAAATCATGTCTTTCACAGCAACATGGATGGAGTGGGAGGCCACTATCCTAAGTGAAATAACTCAAAAATAGAAAATCTGATATCGCATGTTTCCCTTATAAGTGGGAGCAAAACAATAGGTACACAGGGACATTAAGATGGAAATAATAGACACTGAGACCCCAAAAGATGGGATGATGAAAGAGGAAAAGGGGTTTAAAAACTACCTACGGGGCACCTTGTTCACTATTTGGGTACTGAATTCACTAGGTGGCCAAACATCACTATTGCACAATATGTCCATGTAATAAATCTGTACATATATCCCCTGAATCTAAAATAAAAATAAATAAAATAAATTAATAAAAATGAAAACAACAAAATTTAGCAAGTTTAGTGTTTTTGGTTTTTTTTCTCTCTCTCTCTCTTGCAGATGTAGGTTTGCTATTGCAAACCCAGGAGGCATTTTAGTGGTTTTGACAAAAGAATGAATAAATACATAAGTAAATGAATAACAGGAGTTCAAAGAATGTGCTCCGTTATTATTTCCAGTTCAGGTTCAAAGGTGGGTGTCTCCACTTTTGGATATCTATGTGAAATGTCTATTTTGGAAAGAAAAGCCTCCGAAAGTGTACTCATGTTATCTAAACAAATAATCATTCAGTTATGGAAAAAGATAGCCTATTTCTTTGAGGTCTTAACAGTCTAAAACTTCAAAATGTATTTTCAAAATTTATTTAATAAATCACCACATTAAAGATATAACTAATATTATATGTATTACTTTCTGTGGATCCAAATGGATTAGGTAAACCATGTATAACATTTGGATGGAGAAGCAAAACCTTAAAACCAGTGATGAATCAAGAAAACATCCCACCTTCAAGGATGAAATATTAATTACTAATAAATTACTAACTACTTTCTGCATGATTGTGTAAAATAAAATTTTAAGTGTACTTATTATAAAAGTCTAGAGTGACTAATGTAACTAATGATTTAAAACTAATTAGATCTTAACAGCTAATGGAAACATGTCTTAAAGTTCAAAAGTCAAGTTTGAACACAACCTGATATTTTGACAAATACAAACTAAGCAACTTAGGTTTAACTTATTCCAATTAAAATGTTCTCTTATGTTACTTCATTATTGTGATGGTGCCATATAAGAATCTTATAATATTCACTAGATGTATTTGGAAGGTCTGAGGGAAATTGCAAAATATACTTCTCTTTACCATGAAACAATGACATGTTCCATTTAGTGTGACATTGTTTTGATTCTTAACATAGAGCAACATCATTATACATACACTTACAGAGGAAGTTTAAAAGCAACTCACTGTCTGAGACTTTGGATAAGTTACTTAACCATGTAAGCCTCAGTTACTTTTTCCAGAAAATGAGAAAGGCATCCATACTCCATATAATTTCTCTTAAGCTTGATAATCATTTAGTATATGTAATCAACCTAGCATGGTATTAGGAACTGGAACTATTTTAACTCCCACCTTTTCTCTTCTTTGTCTAACATTATTAATTAGTACAGTTACATTGATTAATTAATCCAACAAAAAATATGTTCCATTTTTGCCATGGGGAAGAAAAACAAGTAAGACTACCCTTGGTTACAGGAGTCCTGAGGTATACAAGGAATAAGACTGACAAATATCATTAAATACATTGTTACAGACACTAGAGAGGAGTTGTTCATAAACAGATGGAAAAGGATATCATTGATTTGCCAGAAAGAGTGAAAAAGTAGAGTTCAAATAAAGATTAACTGAAGTGGTGATGTAAGAAGGATTATGAATTTGGAAACGTTGTGACCAAAAATGTATGAATCCATATATATAGTTCTGTAAAGTTGGAATTTTAAAAACTGGGGAATAGTAGAGCATGGGAAGACATATAAGCAAAGAGATCTCTACAGAAATAAAATCTTAGAGAATATCTTGTTTTATGAAGAGTAAGCTTAATGTGGCAGATAAAAGAAAATTCTGAAAGAGTTCAAAAAGGACATCAACATGAACAGATACATACTATGAAGAATCAGTGAGGCTCTTATTTGCAAGTGTTACACTGCATAGTTCCAGGGGTGTCATTCATCTCATGCTTATAAGATTTGCATAGTTTCTAAGGCAATGATCAAAGGGAATAAGGTGTCTTGAGAAGGGACCTGTTTTTTATTTCCATAAAGTAGCTATGTAAATAGGTGGTGGACTAGAAAGCAATCTTGGTCAATTATATTTGATATACAAATTATATATCTAACATTAGAAATCCTATGTTATAGTAGAAAAGGAGAAACATATATTGTGAAATAATCAAGTCAGAAAAAAATTAAAAATTTAGAGGTGATAATAGACTAGTAGAAGATACAGTAATGAAACAGAAGTAACAGGATTTTATCACCAATTAAAAGTAGGAGGAAAAGAGAAAATGATATAACATAATTCCCAAGTCACTCACTTCCTTCTGGTGACTTGGGAAAAGGGGAGAAAGTAGTTCATGATGATATATACTGACATTAAAAAGACAGAAGTAGGAAGTTTTATGTATGTATTTATTTATGTTTGATAGTGAAAATGGAAGGATAATGGGTTTAGTTTTGTTATGTTAATTTTGATGTTCTTTTAAGGTATTTTTTTTTTTTTTTGGAGATGTCCTATATTCCTTAATTTAGATATCTTTATATGGCCCAGAAATTTTGAAGAATATGGGTTAGACATATACATTTGGAGAGGTCATGAACATTGGGTGGAAACTGAAATCGGGAGGATGAATGCGACTACCCAGGCAAATGTGTTGAAGTAGAAGAGATTGAGTATATGTGGTAATAACCATGGTAATAACACCAATATTTTGTAATGTAGAGTAAAAGGACCTGGCAAGAGAGCCCAAGGGGTAAAACGAACAAACAAAATACCACTTACGTAGGCAGAAACCCAGGAAAGAATGCCTCTCAAATAGTAAATCAGAGCTAATAAATCTTAAGTTGTGTTGAGTAATTGGACCCAGATGGGTCCAGTGGATTTGGAAACAAAAGTGATAATGGTAACTTTCACCAGAGTTATTTGCTTAGAGTTGTGGGGGCAAACACCTGATCTGAGGGGAAGGGAAAGAATAAAGAGTAGCATTTTAGGTGTAGAGTTCTCATCTCACTGTTATTATTGTTTTAGGTTATTTCATATTCTTGGGACCTACTGGCAAAAATTTCTTTTTTTCTCTCTTCCCTGCCCCCATTAAGATGAGGCAATAAGCAACAAAACCAAAACCTGAGGCCAAATTTTGATGTGGTATACTAATGTAAACCATGTGTCTGATAATGTCAGAATCATGAATTAAGTCCAAAACAGTCTCCAACTAACTATAATTCCAACATTCTAGTGTTTAGTCATGTTTAAATATTACAAGTGTCAAGTGAGGCTTAAATGATTTCTCTGACTTGAATTAGTAAAGAGGAATATGAAAATACAAACTGATCTCTTTCTACTATTTTAATCCACGTTTTAGATGGATAAATAAAAAGAAGAATTTGACACGACCAATCACGTTACACAAAAAGCTTCCTTTAAATCATCTCAACACTAATTAAGTACATTTAGAAATTGTAGTATTGTTATGCAAATAAAATACAGGAGACTGAAGTTCAGAGTTAGCTAGTAATTTCAGATGATATTTTTAAGGTTACAAACCAAGTTGCTAATTTTACATACATTATTTTTTCTGTTGCATTTACATCCTGTGATAACTAATTTCTTAAGTAGAAGGTGTACCTAAGGAAACTTAAAAGTCATTGGATTTTATATCAAATGACTTATTACCCGGGTCCTAGACGTACAATTTTTTACCTTCAAATATTTCAAAAACACGAAGCCATTTTTTCCCTTTTGGAAATTATGAATGTAAATGATTTATTTAAGATATAATATTTTATTCAGTACTATTTTTAGAGGGTTGCTTCATGGCAGCACATTAATAAGCATCAAATAATTTGAAATCTAGGAGAGGAGAAAGTGTACTATACCTGGAGCCAAAAATAAATCTCTCCTATCCGCTCCTCCCCTCCGCTCCGCTCCGCCCCTCCCCTCCCCTCCCCTTCCCTCCTTTTCGGGAAAGCTCTCCCACCAATTAAACCCCAGGATAATAGATTCTAATCACGAAAGCATATTTGAAGATGTGTAAACAAAGTGAAAACAAAAATTATAATGGCTTTATTTTTTGATAGACCTGTACAGATCAAGGCGAATTGTCAAATAGAGTCCTGAAGTGGTCTGGCGTTCTTTAAATGACAAATGCTGGCTTGTCCTGAATGTTGCATTCAAGTTTGCCAGAAAAATAAGCCCCTCTGGCCCTATCGTACTTAAAGTGTTGGCCCTTGGATATACTTCTACATTTTATTCTTAAATTACATACAAAAAAGATTTTTTTTTGGCACAGTTTTGTGCTCATGCTATTACTTTGTAGTCAAACACTGAACCTATGCACCTATCTTTCGTCTCAGGCAAGTGTTGATCTCGTCTTCATCCAGTCGCAGTCAGGTTTATGTTTAACTACTGGACATAAAAATAGTTTGCCTATATATTAATACATTCATTTATTATACGTTTTACTGATGTAAATAGTGAAAGCACACAATTTACAAATAATAATAAATTATATTACCCTGTATTATAGATTCCATATTGGCAATTGGTGCTCACAAATGCTTTTGTTGATTTTTGCTGGACTCCTGTCTCTGAAGACACACTATGAACATATTTCGGATAGGACAATAAAAATGTTGGTTGGCATTTTCATTTAGGCAATGAGTAAGATGCAAATGGAACAAGGAAAACATGTGTCTTAAATGACATTTCACATAAATGGAGACATTCACTATGTGGACTTCTGTGGCTGACTTCTTTCCTATGGCAGAATTTCACTGAGGTCCAGTCATGTTGTGGCACATATCCGTACATCTCCTTTTAATTTCTCAATAATATTATATAGATAGGTTACATTTTGTTTGCTCACAGGTTGATAGACATTTGGGTCATTTCCACCTTTTGGCTGTTGTATACAATGATTTTTTTGCATACCGTTGTCCAAATACATTCAGTGTCTTTCAGCAAAGCAACAGGTCTGCCCAGTATCATGGAATGCCCTTCCAGCCAGGAAAGAACTTAAATGCCTTGTAGATGGGGGGAGAGATGAAGGCAACCCTGGATGAAATGCCACAATATCCTGTTCTTCTGACTGAGATCCAGTAGATTTTCTTTAATATATTCTTTTCAATTTGTTGCATACCTTTTGTCAATTTCCAGAGACTGTAAACAGCTATTATTGTCAAATTTTTACAGTTATATGTGCACTTTGGGCACATATTTTGCCAAACTCCTGACAGACATGTTGGAATACCTACATCCCAGAGTCGCTTTTCACATTTTCTTGCTTTCTTTCTTTCTTTCTTTCTTTCTTTCTTTCTTTCTTTCTTTCTTTCCTTCTTTCTTTCTTTCCTTCCTTCTTTCTTTCTTTCTTTCTTTCTTTCTTTCTTTCTCTTTCTTTCTTCTTCTTTCTCTTTCTTTCTCTCTTTCTTTCTTTTTCTTTTTCCTTTCTTTCTCTTTTTCTTTCTTTCTCTTTTTCTTTTTTCTTTCTTTTTCTTTCTCTTTCCTTCCTTCCTTCCTTCCTTCCTTCCTTCCTTCCTTCCTTCCTTC
>NC_045440.1:89608902-89628938 GCF_002776525.5 Piliocolobus tephrosceles
TTCCTTCCTTCCTTCCTTCCTTCCTTCCTTCCTTCCTTCCTTCCTTCCTTCCTTCCTTCCTTTCTTCCTTCCTTCCTTCCTTCTTCTTTCTTCAAGGTTATTTTTGCCATTATCAGCTATATCCTTTTATATTTGAATTAAATTTACCCTAAATATTTATTGACCCCTACCTTGTGTTAGATTCTAGGCTAGAAGATTAGTAAAGGGGAATAGAAAAGAAAAATATGAATTAAGTTCCATTCTACATCTTTAAAAAGCTCTATATCTAGGAGAAACAGACAAATATGTAAGGGCAAAAGTGCTAGGAGAGAAGATGTATTATCCATCATAGATCACATCTAATGTGGAATATTTTATTCTTCTTGAGGTGAAAAGTCATGGGAAAAACTCTCAGGTAGATAATGATTGAGTAAGACTAAGAAGTTGAATAGCATACATAGAAACAAAGATGATTAAAAATTTATTGAAATAAATGAATAATTGAAATGTCAAAGGTACGAGTAGAGAGTAGAAGTAAGCCATGGAGAGCATATGTTAGAATCCTATAGTGAGGACATTTTAATGCCATACTGTGAATTTTGGGTTTCCATTATGGAAGTTACATGGTCAGATTTGTTTGTAGAGAAATAATCTCCAAGTATGTAGTCAATAGATGAAAGGTCAACAAGACTAAGTTATTGTGTTGAGATTTTTCCTGAAGTTAAAAGTCAGAGTTGTGTGTCATGCCACTGAATAAATTAATCACTGACTATACAAAGGAGATTGGGGAGATTTGGGACCTCAATTTTTCTCTTCCTCAAAATCACCCGAAAGAAAATTACAATCTAAATACAACTGTAATCATTGTGTGGATACAGTATTAATAGTTGTCTTTAACGTATTCTTCTAAACAGATTGCCTGACATAACTCTATATTCCCCCATAAAATTAGAGACACACAACTGTAGATAGTCAAACATAGATCAGGATTGGGTATAAATACAAAAGGCGACTTTCAACCTTCCTCATGTTGTGGCTTATCTTGCTTCTAGAGTATGTATAAGGTGCATTTTTGCCTCATACTTTCACAAACATTTCTGGACCTAATTCTTTCATAGGGTGGCATGCCCACTTGAAAGATAGTTATTGCTTCTGCTTCAAGACTTTCCACTTCCTGGAAAGAGTTCTTTTTAAACTTATCAACAAAATTATTTTCGGATGAGAATAAAGGACTAAATGTTTACACAATTGCCTTAGCCTTGATAAAATAATAATTTGAAATGGACTATAAGAGACAGAAATAAAAACAGTGTAGAATACAATAACTTTTCCAATTTGGTTACTTTTGTCATCTTATAGGAGACATATTTCATATAAAATTTGTAGGAATTAAAGAAAATAATGTACACTGCCATCCTTAGCAAGCTCGTAAGTGTTAAATAAATGTTATTGTACTAGCATCGTAACTTATTGAGGGAGAAGCGGTATCTCATAAATGAAACCCTGACTGTTTGTTCTGGGAGTTCTGGGTTTTAATCTTTGCTCTATTATTCAGTTTTGCAATCTTTTGCATCCCCTTAGATAGTGTGAAAATAGGTGATTGCACTGTAAGATTTCTACAATGTCATTAGTCTCTTACATGAAGAGTTGTATAAACTAGAAAAGCAAATTACAATCGAAAGCTAAATCACAAAGCAATATATCACTTTTGTGATATTATCCTAGGTAGGTATTTTGTGATATTATCCTAGGTATGTTGGTTCCCACTTCTACAATAAATTTTTCAGTAAGATAAGATTGCTGCATGAGAAAGAAATTAGAATCAACAAAGGAAGATTAAGAAGAGGAATGTGCAGAGCTCTGAAAAGTACAAATTAAATCTGTTTCTACTAGACTAGATCACATTATAATCTTAGTGAATGTGCTGACACATATAGAGAAAGAATATGTCAAGTCTAATAAGAGTGGTTCCTCCTGGAAGCAGAGGAAAGAAATACTAGAAAATCTCATATTCAGAAAAATCTAAGGGGAATTAAGCATCAGTAAAACTAAAAAATAAAACAAAAAAATGTATATATATGGACATTTATTCAACAACTACTTTAAATATGTATTACATGGCATGAACTGAGACATAGTTCATACTCTATAAGCACTTAACTTCTCTCTGGAGATGCATGACATGCTATAAAAGGAAATTCTAGAGGCAATAGTTGTCCAATAACAGAAATAGGTATCTAAGATTGTCAGGGGAGATCTCTCAGAGAGGGATTTGGTTAAAGTAATCCAAGATCAGCATCAAGATTGACTCTTAAGGTTCAAAGTCAGAAACTCAAAAAATAAAAAAGAATAAAAAGAGAGAATATTAGTATCATAACTAAGACCGTAAACAAAGGAGGTTGGTATATTTGTAAGACAACCAAGAGAATGCCTAGTATTTCACTGGATATAGATACAGGTACCTCAAACCCAAGAGAGAAAGCTGGGAGTTACCATTATATAGATAACAATGAAAGCCATGGTGAATGTAATCACTGATTGTTATAGAGTCACAGAGTGAGAAATAACCACAAGGAATACAAAGTCTCCAAAAAGAGAGCAGGGAAAGAATCCACAAAAGAAATGGATGGGTTTTCAATGAGAAGGGAGAAATCTAAGCAAACATGGAATCAAGTAAGTAAGAAGAGCTCTCAAGAAGAAAGTTATCGTCAACACTCTTAAATTTTATAGAAAAATCAAGAAAGATTATATCTGAAAGATACATTTTAGTAGAGTTGAAGGAATTCCTTTTCTTTACCATGTAACTAAAACAAGAGCCATCAGGTCCCACTTTTATCTGATTCCATTAACAATGAACAACATTCTGATAATAGGTTTCCCGTATGCTATTTCTCTGGAGAGAGATAACACTGCTCATAGCACTAGTATTGCCCAATAATATGAGCAAGTTTCTTTATCATTATATTTAAAAAGCTCTTTTTTTCTGAAGATACAGTAATCTTTGAATATCTTGCTTAAAGTGCTAGCTAGATGGCTAAACACCAGTTCTTTCTCTTAGAGTAAACTAAAACAAAAGTGTATTCTTGTATCATAAATTAGTTTAGTATGACTTATTAGAAAACTTTTAATATGGGACACATTAAAGTTTATGAGACAGTAAGACTAATGGAAAAATATCAAACAATGGCAAATTTACCAGTGTAATTCCATCTTCTGAGGCTTTCTGGGAGACAGTCAACTTGCTTTACCCAGATAATTCTTCTAAGCATTGAAATGTAAACAACAGTTTTATTCTTCAAATTTCAGCACTTTTTATGTCTGAGACCCAAGTTTAAACCAATATCTCATAAAGTATATTTGAATAAATCTCCTTAATATCAACTCTGTCTAGTTACTTAGCAAACACATGCAGAAATAAATCCAATAGAAATGTATTCATCTTTAAATAACTCCCTTCATTGTCTTACTTATATATTGATTATAATCTCCAAATACAGAGGAATCCTAATTTTTAATAAATATATTTGTTAAAAATATAGTCCATAAATATGACTCTCTCTAAGGTAATGAATAAAGATGAACTTGGAGAATATATCGAATGCTCTCTAGGAGATAATAAATGAAACTGAATCAAAAACATTATTTAATAGTATATTTCTGAACTTTCAAAATCTCAGAATAATATTCAGCATTACATCGATAACTTCATTTAAAATGCTCAGCACTATGAGTTGTAACATCGATAAAACTTTGTTCAGAAAAGATGCTTTCTAGTAAGGCTGACATTTCTAATTTTGATTGTTTACTGAGAGATAAATTAGATACAAAAATATTATAAACAAGACATTTGATTAGAGGCCTAATTTGGGGCATAGAGTTTTGAGTCATAACTTAGCTTGACATTTTCTTTTGGATGCAGAAGTTTAAAAATGTAGCCCAAGTCCTATAGGGCTTGAGTTTATTTTAGCAAATAAAGTTGTATTCACTTTATTTAGAGATGTTTAGATAGATTTAATGTTTAAAAACAATTTAAATTTTATAAGTAAAAAACTGTCTCCCAAAGACTAACTTTTAGAATCTGTTTGACTGAAAAACATAATATTTCTTCTACTGAAAATATATTCAGTTTCTGTCCACATTCAAATATAAGACATGCTTGTTTATGGTAAAGTTAATATTGAAGAAAACAAATTGTCGATTCCTCTATCTAAAATGCTGGGACAGCATCCTAGCTTACCACAATGTTTTAGTTTGTTTAGTGTTGCTAATAACAGAATACCTGACCTGAGATTAGATAGTTTATAAAGAAAAGAGGCTTATTTGGCTCATGATTCTGGTGGCAGGAAGGTCGAAGATTGGGCAGCTGAATGTGATGAGGGACTCAGGCTGCATTGTTCTAGAGAGGCAATTCATGCTGTACCCAAGCTGCTCAAGCATGACACCATTTTGAGAGCAGAGACAACACTGGACTACATGTTGCCCTAGGGCCCAATATCCCCTGTATCTCCACATGCCTGGGGCCCTGCTAACATCCCCTTACATCCACCCAGAGGGCTGAAGCATTCTTGTGCTGACTGGAGCCAGGGGCAGTCACATCTCTGGAACCCAAGTTGCTTGCACAACACTCTACACCCTGGAGAACAGGCAGTCCAGCACATCAGGAAGTCTGCCCTCAGGACTTAGAGAACTGAAGAATACACTCCTTAGAGCCAGAAAGCAGTCTTCCCAGGGCCACTTCCGCAGACAGTGACCCCACTCCCTTCCAGCAGCAAGGCCAAGGGCCAGAGGTTAGCTAGCCCTTGCAACCCACTCAGGGCCCAGGGACTGGCCTGCTTACCCTGACATGGTCACTGCTGGTGTCCATTCACCCCACGTAGAAACCCTGGAAGCAGACTTTCCAGCCTACTGGTGCCTGTGCATGCCACCCAGAGATTCAGAAACTGCCCCACCCAGCCTACTGTTGTCATCACCAGTGCCCACACACCCTGCATAGGGCCCAAAGACTGGCCCACCTGAGGCACACACCACTGCCCCTGCCAGTGTCTGCACATGCCACTTAGATGACTGAGGACCAGCCTACTCAGTGCCCCCGTCCTCATCTCCCACAAAGTCTCACCATAGTGTCCATAAACAACCACACAGTCTGAGCCATAAAAATAAAGAACTCACTGGAAGAAAAGATACACAAATGAGAAAGATAAAGGAATCAAATATATCGCTACAGAAAGCCATCACATAAGGAATAAGGAAGGAAAAAATAGAAAAAGCATATACAAAACAACCAGAAAACAAGAAACAGAAGGATAGGAATAAGTCCTCACTGACCAATACCAAGCTTGAATGTAAATGGTTTAAATTCAGAAAACTGATCTGCTGAATAATAAATAAAGACCTGTCTAAAATTTGCCTACAAGAAACTCATTTCACCTGTAAACTCATATAGACTAAAAGTGAGGGACGGAAGAATATATTCTGTGCAAGCAGAAGCCAAAAATGTGAAAAACTAGCTATACTTACATCACACAAAATAGGCTTTAAGACAAAACCATAAAAAGAAACAAAAAGGTCATTACATAGTGAAAAAGGAATCGATGGAGCAAGGGGATATGACAATTGTAATAATATATGCACCGAAAACCAGAGCACCCAGAGGTATAAAGCAAGTATTATCAGAGTGAAAGAGATGGACTCTATTTCCATAATAATTGGGGACTCACCAGAAAAGACCATGTTAACATATTAAGTGATGTTCAACATCATATATCATTGCAAATTAAAACAATGAAATACCATTACATATTTATTACTAGTTGGTGCAAAAGTAATTGTGGTTTTTGCCATTAAAAATAATAGCAAAAATCAAAACACTGACAAACGCCAAATGCTTATGAGAATGTAGAGTATCAGGAACTCTCATTCAATGCAGATGGATGCAAAATGGTAAGCTACTTTACAAGACAGTTTGACAATTTCTTATTAAATATGCTTTTACCATGTGATCCAGCAATAATACTTTACCCAAAGAAGTTGAAAATTTATGTCCAAACAAAAGTTTGTGCATGGATGTTTATAGCAGCTTTAATTGCCAAACTTGGAAACAATCAACATGTCTTTCAGTAGGTAAATGGATAAATAAACTGTAGTGCATCCAGACAATGGAATATTATTTCATGCTAAAAGTATAAGCATGATATTACATGGACATTATAAGACATTAAAATACATGGAAGAAACTTGAGTGCATATGACTAAGTGAAAGTTAATCTGAAACAGCTACATACTATATAATTCAACCTATATGACATTCAGGAAGAGTTAAAATTATAAATAGCAAAAAAAAAAAAAAAAAAATCAGTGATTTCCAATATTTAGGAGAAAGGAAAAATGGATAGGCAGAGCACAGTGGAGTTGAGGGTGGTGAAACTGTTCTGTATAATACCATAATGGTACATATATGTCATTATACATTTGTAAACCTCATAAAATATACACCACCAAGAATGAACCCTAATATACACAATGGTCTTTGAGTGATAATGTAGTTTCATTGATCATAACAAATGTACTACTCTGGTGTGGAATGTTGATAACGGGAACTCTCTGTACTTCCTGCTCCATCACTATGAACCTAAAATTGCTCTAAAAATAGAGTTTATTAATGTAAACAATTAAGAAAAAATAATGACTTTTAATATAAACTAAAGAAGAATTAATTAATAGCAAAATAAACTATAAGAAACAATAAATATTTTTTTTCAGGCAGAAGTAATAGGACACCATAAAGAAACCTGGATTGAAACAAAGAAATGAAGAACCTAGAAACAAAATAAATAAAGGTAAAATAAATTTTTAAAACATTTTTAATTGTTCTAAAAGACCAAATACAACATCATGGATAAATCTTAGTAATATGCAATATGATACTATCGAATTTAACGTCAAGTAAAATAACGGTATAGTGTTTAAGCAGGTATATATATATATACACACATAAAATATATGTATGTGTATGTATGTATAGTAAAGCAATATTCATTCTAATGATTTGAATACAAATATGCAGGAAGATGTAAGTGGTATATTTGCAATTTATCCCTTAATAAATTAAGGAATTTATTTCTTGATAAATTAAAGAATACATAAATAAATAAAGCATTTCATTCTTTCATGGATAGATTATAATTGCATAGTGAAAACTGTAAAAACAGCATTATGTGCATTCTAATTCTGTGCAACTGAATTACATTTTAAAAAGAATAAACAATAAAACTGTAAGGTAAAAAAATCATGAGAGAAAATTTAAGAGATTTGGAGACATGTAAATTAAAAATTGAGAAGGAATTTGTAAACAATAGGAATTTCGGGAGAAACAGAAAATCACGGAAAGAAGAAGGGCAGCCAATATTCCAAGATACCTTTCCAGTCTTCTCTGCATTAATTTTTCTATTGAAGTTTTCTGTTTCTTCCGGAATAACTCATTCATGTACCAGATTTCCATAAACACACAGATCTATTTTGAACTCAACTGTTCTGTTTATCAAAGTTAATACATGCTTTGATCAAGGTGGCTTTAGAATATAAAGTATTAGCAGTTATGTTGAGTTTCACTAGTCTTCAAATTCATAAATTCCTATCTATTTTTGGAAATCCATCCCTTCATAAAGAATTTAAAATCCCAAAACTTGGAATTTTGTAGAAATTGAAAGAAAATTTACAACTGGGAGAAAATACAAAGAAACACATGAGTGTATAAAACATATTTATAGCTTTGACGTGGTGTCATTCCATACAATATTGCTTCTTTTCACTTATTAAAGTTTTATGTTTTTTAGTAAAATGCTATAATTTTTAATCTCTAAGTCCTATTATTTATAAATAATTTTAGAATTTATGCTATTTTAAATGGGATTATCCTCCATTTGATTTTTCGCTATGATTTTTGTTTATTAACCCTCTGATTGCTCATTTTTACTAGGAAATGAAAACTCAAAATGGCCAGGTGGGAGGTCTAGCCTAGAGTTCAACTAAATCAAAGTATTTTCATATTCCCCAGTGGAAGCATTTCCTTGTAGGAATTTTATACATTGGAACCAGTAGAGCTGAGAAGCAAACGTTTTTTGATTAGGTCATTAAGAAAAAAATACAAAATGATATTTTCATATCCACTTTTTCATTGATTCTGAAAATGAAATGGGTGAAGCAGCTATGGGAGAAGCTGATTTACATGGGTGTGTGCACACATATACACACATGCAAACACACACACAGCAATGTATACACATACACACACACTGGATCCTGCAAGATAGCATTCCAACCCACCTCACAGACATTCTCTCCAAGTTGGTATTATTATAACTGAATTATAATAAGGTATACTAACATGAATTAAAACCAGTTACTTCTGAATAATGTGCCCAAAGGGATTGCCAGTTAATCCCTTGGGCATTGGTTTATTGTCCTTTTCTTTTAACTGTCAAGTTAGCTCTTGGTCAGAAGCAATATGTTGTGTTTGAAGTATTTGGTTATTCAAAAAATGATAGTGCTGGCAGAAGCATAACAAGCATGAAAAGGAAGTGACAGTAAGAAAAGTTACAATTTCATTGTGGGCCTATCATTGTATTTTTATAATAAAAGTGGGACAGAAAAATCAATCTCTGGTTTTTAAAATAGTTTGTATTTTTTTTATATTCAATCTTTCCTCTAGGAGAATGGAAATCAAGAGATGACATTTGAAGTTTCGCAAGCATAGGAGGGCTTCTCTAAGAATGGGAAGCAATGTGGCAGCAGACTGATTCTGATGGGTCCTTTTGTTTCATAAAGTTTCATCCAAAAGCCAGGCTTGAATGTTATTTTTCTCAGTTAACTCGTCATGGAGAAGTCACATGAGGCCACAGATGTGGTGTGAGGGATGATGAGTTTTGTAACATGAGTTAGTCTCACAAGAAGATAAAGTGATCTGTGCATGAGATTTGTTTGTTCAACAGATGTTGCTCCTGCACAATTCCATATATTTTACTGCTTTTTGATGATCTATTGGTACTGGATATATCTGGATTGGGAAGTAGTGAATTAGACAATATCCAGTTCACAATTGGCAGTTCAGGCTGTGTGATCATTCAGTGTGCCATGGTTGGATGTTCAGTATCTGCCAGGGCATGGCAAAAAGCCAAGATCTACTTCTCATAAAGCAGATGCCTCAGTTGGCAAAGATAACACACATTTGAATCTTCTACTATGATTATTGTATTAGTGCTTAACACAAGCTCAGGTTAGACCTTTGATCTCATAGGGCCATTTAGGGCAGCACTGTATATCTTGGATCATATGAGTAGAGGAACACAATTTCATTGAATCCAAGGATACTGCAGAATTTCCTCTTACCCTGGGTCCCAGTCAAAGCTGGAAGCCTTTGGTCTCATCTGGTAAATTAGTCATATACATATAATATATATGTATGTATATGTAGTATATAGTGTATTAGTTATATATGTATATATGTATGCATGTATAGTGTATATATATGCATATACAGGGTATATATGTATATACACTTATGTATGTATGTATATATGTATGTATGCATATACAGTGTATATATACACTATATACACACAGTGTATCATAGCTTGAAAGCTGACATCCCCTAGAAGCAAGAAAGTAAGGATCTAATACAGTCTTATTAAGCAAAAGTAAGTAGATTCTAGAGAGATAAAAAATTAAATGTCTGCTATGCTACATAATAATATATTCAATTTTTAAATAAAAAATAAATGAGGTGGCAGAGAATTGAAGTAAAAATGAATTAAAAGGATTCAGAGGATGAAAAATTAAATCATTTACAATATCTTTAACTTATTTATCTAATCATAGTGGCAAAACAACCAAAACAGCATAGAATTATTTTTAATCCAATTGAATGAAATAAATAAAAATGACATACACACACATACGCATGTGTGGGCACCCTCCATTTACATATATATGTATACACACACACGTGTATATACACATAAAATGTATACATACATAAATGTGTGTATGCACGTGTGTGTGTATACATATATATGTAAATGGAGGGTGCCCACACATGCATATATATGCATATATATACACACATATGTATATATATCCATGTCTATGTTTTTGCAAAAGTAAGATCTTAGGTGACATCCAGTGGAACCAGTTAAAACACTCCCTAATTAAGACTCTTCAAGTAAATCCTCTTTTCTGTCTACATAATGTGTAAACTAGAAGTCTACTAGTATACACATATAGGAGCTATCCGAGACTGAGCTATAGGGACGAAATTTATTTGGTGGTGATATAAAAGTCATTATGCCCTCAGCAAAACAACTATAGGTCATTTTGATTTTTTCCATTAAGGATCACCTAATATTACTTGTTTATCCTCTTTGTCTCATTATCAGCTTGTAGGTAAAATAATATAATGCATTTCACATTTATTTCAACATCATTCCATATAGTCTATTTAAAATTGTAGTTTGAGCCATGTTTTTTGAGGATTACCACTTTGAACATTTACTCCAACTAACCAATTGAATGTTGCATCCAATTTTACGCAAATAAGAAAGTCTATGTCACAACCTTTTGAAAAGTTATCTCCAAATATTAATGCATTGTAAATGACCTCTGTTAAACCAGGGGCCCTACATCAAGGTTCACTTGCTATGCACATTCTCGATTTATTTATTTTTCTTTATGATGTAAGACTTGGGGCATAGGCTTTGAATATTGTGTGCAATTTCAGACCAAAGCAGCTTTATACGAAAGATGAATTCATATGAGGTAGCCTTATAATGAATGTTTTGAATCACTGTGAGCTCTGAAAATGAGAAGCCCTACTTTCTTTGCTGTCTCTTGAGAACTTATTAAGACAGCAAACATATTTTTGAGAGCAACTCAAATCATATGCAGAACACAGCAGCCCTTGTATCAAGAAGATCCACTGCAGAGGAAAATACTATAATTTTTCAGCTAGGAAGTGGTATTAGAGATACATTTAAGCAGAGTGGTTCTTTCCACTAGGACTGCCAATTCCTTGTGCTGGTTTGGGGTCTAAGTTAATTGATTCCCTGTATTAGTCTTTAATGATGCGTACATCATTATAATCCAGCACACAGAAAATGTTTTGCTATCAGGAGATTACTGATGCATATTGAAGCAAAAAGATGTTACAATTGAATTTTTCTCCAAATCCATATATTGAGAATAGGGCAAAGCAAACACTCTGCAAGCATTAATTCACATTTATTTTCCAGAAACCTGAAAAAGAAATATACCATCATTGCAAGTATTTCAGACATATTTAAGCTTTACATTTATTTTCAAAATCTCTAAGTGGGTTAAATAAGCACAAATTCAAACACGACTTGTTGATGTTTTCATTAATCAAAAAAATGTGTCAAATGTTCAATAAACTAGTCAAGTCAGATTAGTGAATAAATGTTTGGAATTGCATTCAGAACCTGGATCCCAGGCATAGATTTAAGTTAAAACATTAGAACTTGTCTAGATGGGTTGATAATTTTAATGACCTTGCAGTATTTTATACGTGGAACATGAGATAATGCATTTGAAAACTCCCTCTGTGGATAAAGGCACAGAAAATCTTAGTTACTGTTACTCAAATAACATAATATAAATGTGCAGCTGCATAGAAATGATGAACAAATGAGAAAATTCATGGTAAAGTGTTTAAAGATTATAGTGCTTTACTAAATATGTTTATATTTGTATGTTTATATTCACTCATTCATTTGATAATCAATTTATTAGCTCCCATGTATACTCAACAATTTTACACATGTCATACATAGAAGGTCTCAGATAAAAAAGCAGTTCTATCCGACTCCAAAAATTGCTTTTTCTAAATCATCATAGACAAAGGAAAGAATTTTCTATTTAGGTTTAGAATTGATTTATCAGATAATTGTTTTGGACTAAAGATTAGTTCTCCTTGATCTGGGAAGGTAGTTTTTTAATAAGTTGAATACACATAGAAAATCTTAGTAATCTTAGCAGTGTCTACCCTATACTATAATCAGCTGAAACTGATAAATGGAAGACAGATGTCAGAGACAAAACCTTCATATCTGGACAGTTGATAACTAAATGTGGCCAGGATGGGTGAATATAATTTTATCATCTGAAAAGTATGGAACTGTGGGATAGTGTAAATGACAAAGTAAAGCCCTCTAAAAATCTGTACCTCAATAAAAACAATGTGAAGTATTGGCAAAAGTGGTCAAGATTTGATTAAACATAAATTAAACAAATTAAGGAAAACAACATAAAAATCAACTAAACCAAAACCTTGTTCTTTGAAAAGATCAACAAAACTGACAAACTTTTAGCTAGATGGACCTAAAAAAGGAGAATATGATGAGCAATTGCATGCCAACAATTTAAATAGCCGAGATGCAATGAATCAATTCCTGAAAGACATAAGAAATTGTCACAAGAATAAACAGAAAATGAGACAGCCCTGTTGCAAATGAAGAGATTGGACCAGTAATCAAAAACTTAGGCCACAAATAAAAGCTTAGGCCACGGTGGCTTTGTTGGTTATTTTGACCAAACATTTAATGAAACAACCCTTCACAAAACTCTTCCAAAAAATACAAGAAAAGGAAAGAGTTCCAAACTCACATAAGCCTATATTACCCTGATACCAAGTTAGACTAAAACATCACAGAAAGCTACAGACCAATATACTTTCCAAATATAGACACAAAAGCATTCAACAAAACACTAGTAAACTTGATCCAGCAGCATATAAAAAGGATTTTATACCGTGACCAAGTGGGACTTATCACAGATATGCAAGGCTGGTTCAGAATAGAAAACTGGTTTAATGTAACATACCATATTAATTAGAACAAAAGAAAATTCTGCATTATTATCCCTAGAGACACACAGAAAATATTTAAGAAAACCAACACTCTTAATGACAAAAACATTCACAAAACTAAGGAGCAGAAACACACTTCCTCAATTTGACATAGGGCATCTGTGAAAAACATCAAAGCTAACATTATACTTAATAGTGAAACATTAGATGCTCTCTCTCTAAGATCATAAACAAGACAAGGATATCCACTCTTGACACTTCTATTCACATTGTCGTAGAGACAATTAGGGAAGGAAAAAAAACAAAAAATGATCTCTGTTTACAGATACCATGAACTTGAATACAGAAAATCCCAAGGAATTCCCCAAAACATGAGTTTTGTAGGTTTGCAGGTACAGTATCAATATACAAAAAATAATTGTATTTCTATTCACTTACAATAAACAAACAGAAAATGAAGTAAATAAAACAATTCGATGTAAAAAGAATATAATGCACAGACATAAATTTAACATGTAAGTGCAAGAATTATACAATGAATACTACAAAACATTCTTGAAATAAATTAAAGAAGATTCATACAAATGGAAAGACATTTTGTGTTTATGGACTATGAAACTTAATTTTGAAGTTCTAATACTCCTCAAACTGGGCTTAACATTTAGGAAAATCACTATCAAAATTGTGGCTGCTTGTTTTTGCAAGAGTAATAAGCTGATTCTAAAATTTATATAAAAATTAAAGGGACACAAAATGGCTGAATGTT
Organism: Piliocolobus tephrosceles; assembly: GCF_002776525.5. Classification (NCBI taxonomy): domain Eukaryota; kingdom Metazoa; phylum Chordata; class Mammalia; order Primates; family Cercopithecidae; genus Piliocolobus; species Piliocolobus tephrosceles. The sequence continues at coordinate 89,622,522 of NC_045440.1, forward strand.
GAGAAAATAACAAAGTTGGAGGATGCACATATCCTGATTCCAAAACTTATATAAATCTATAGTGATCAAGACATTGTGGTAATGGAATAAAGACAGACATATAGACTAATGGGTTAGAATTAAAAGTTTACAAACAAACACATTTATGATTACTGTTGTTTGACTGTGTCCCTTCCCAAATTAAAGTGTTAAAACTTAATGGTCAATGTGATGATAGCAAGAGGTGGGACCTGTAAGAGGTAATTTGGTATTGGGGAATCTGCTGTTTGTGAATGGGATTAAGGTCCTTATAAAAGAGGTTTCACACAACAGCTCGCTTGCCCTTCCATCTTCTGCCATGTTAAGACACAGGGTTACTTCTGTCTGGGGATGCAGCAACAAGACGCCATCTTGGAAGCAGAGAGCAGCCTTTACCAGAAAACCAAACCTGCCAGTACCTTGACACTGGACTTCCCAGACTTCAGGATTGTGAGAATATTAATTAACTAATTAATCTCTGTTATTTATAAATACTGTTTATAGTAGTACAAACAGACTAAGACAATGATTAAATGTTTTTCTATGAGGATGCCAACACAATCTAATGAAGGAAAAAAAAAATATTTCTACAAATGATGTTGGGACTGCTGGATAACTATATGCAAAAGAATGAAGTAGGACCTCTATCTCATACTCTATACAAAAGAGTGAAGAAGGACCTCTATCTCATAATATGTACAAAGACTAACTCAAAATAGAGCAAAAATCTAACTGTAACAGCTAAAACTATAAAATTGTTAGAAGAAAATATAGATTTAAGTCTTTGTGACCTTGAATTTGGCAACAGTTTTTAGATATGGCAATTAAAACACAGGCAGCCAATAAAAACAGAAATATACTAAACTTCATCAAAATTAAAAATGTTTGTATATCAAAATAAACTATGAATAAAGTGAAAATATAATCTAAAAATGAGAGACAATATTTGCTGTCAAGTATCTGATAAGCGACTATTATATAAAAACACTCATAACTTAACAATAAAAAGACAATTAATAAAATATGGGCAAATGACATATCTTTAAAGATATACAAATAGCTAATAAGAACATAGAAAGATAGGCAATATCATTAGCATCAGGGAAATGTAAGTCAATATTACAATAAGTTGCTATTTCATATCCACTAAGGTGTTCATAATTAAATGTATAGACACTAACAAGAGTTGACAAGGATGTGGAGAAATGGAAAGCATTTTACATTATTGGTAGAAATGTAAAATGAGGCAGGCATTTTAGAAAATAGTTTGGCATTAAGAAGACATTCATACAGCCAACAGACACATGAAAAAATGCTCATCATCACTGGCCATCAGAGAAATGCAAATCAAAACCACAATGAGATACCATCTCACACCAGTTAGAATGGCAATCATTAAAAAATCAGGAAACAACAGGTGTTGGAGGGGATGTGGAGAAATAGGAACACTTTTACACTGTTGGTGGGATTGTAAACTAGTTCAACCATTATGGAAAACAGTATGGCGATTCCTCAAGGACCTAGAACTAGATGTACCATATGACCCAGCCATCCCACTACTGGGTATATACCCAAAGGATTATAAATTATGCTACTACAAAGACACATGCACACGTATGTTTATTGCGGCACTATTCACAATAGCAAAGACTTGGAATCAACCCAAATGTCCATCAGTGACAGACTGGATTAAGAAAATGTGGCACATATACACCATGGAATACTATGCAGCCATAAAAAAGGATGAGTTTGCGTCCTCTGTAGAGACATGGATGCAGCTGGAAACCATCATTCTTAGCAAATTATCACAAGAAGAGAAAACCAAACACCGCATGTTCTCACTCATAGATGGGAACTGAACAATGAGCTCACTTGGACTCGGGAAGGGGAACATCACACACTGGGGCCTATCATGGGGAGGGGGGAGGGGGGAGGGATTGCATTGGGGAGTTATACCTGATATAAATGATGAATTGATGGGTGCTGACGAGTTGATGGGTGCAGCACACCAACATGGCACATGTATACATATGTAACCTGCACGTTATGCACATGTACCCTAGAACTTAAAGTATAATAAAAAAAAAAAAAAAAAAAGAAAATAGTTTGGCAGTATCTTCAAAAATAAAAAAAAAATGACCATATGATCTAGGAATTTTATTTCTACTTTCTACACAAGAGAATTGAAAACATATCCCAACAAACATGTCCACAAATATTCATAGCAACATTATTCATAATAAGCAAAAAGCAAACAACTCAAATGTCCATCAATTGATGTATTGTTAAACAAAATATGACTTACCTATACAATAAAATATTCATCCATAAAAAATAATGATATACTGATATGTGCTACAACATAGATAAACCTTGAAAACATGTGAAAGAAGACAGAAATAAAAGATCACGTAATCTATAAATCAACTTATATGAAATGTCTAGGACAGACAAATCCATAAAGACAGAAAGTAGATTAGTTGTTTCCAGGGCCTAGAGGCAAAGGGGAATGTGATCTGTACACGGGGTTTCTTTATGAGGTAATAAATTTTCTTTGAATCAGATAGTGGTGATGGCTATACCAGTTTGTGACTATACTAACCCACTAATTGCATATTTTAATAACATACATTTTATGGCATGTGAAATATCTCAAACAAACCAGCTGTTAAAATGTATGGGAATGCCATAGGCTTTGCAAATATCTTTTCATGAACTTTGAGTCGTTGATACTCTAGGATATGTGGTAAAGTAGAGAGCAGTGGAACAGAAGCTGGAAATGTGAATTAAGGTTAGCTTTTGAAGTATCTTCAATACCATGATAATTAATTTATGCCCTTTACTGTATAAAATTATTAACTATCAAAGATTTTTAATTGGAAAAGTTACATAAATAGATTTATATGTTAGATAGACAACTCTTTCTATAATATTTAGCGTGCATTAAAAAAGAAAATATCAGAGGACAATGAGAACACTAAAAATGTTAATACAGTGGTTAAATGTATGATGATATTTTAATTATAACTGATTAATATGGAATGTGTTCAAGAGTTGATATACTACCAAGAGTTCAGGAATTCAAAGTGTCAATCCTTGGCTGGAAGGAAGTTAAATATGTCAGATAAGTCCAGGAGCCAAGCTTTGTTGAGAACATTACCTCAGAGAGGGAACACTGATTACTTTCAGGAAGACACTGGGCAATCTGGAGTGACCTTTGTAGAGTTACTAAAACAACTTCATGCAAAAATTTTTAACATGTGAAAAAAATAGTGCTGGCCAAGCTACAGAGAGCCATTGCTCTGCCCATATTAGTCTGTTTTCATGCTGCTGATAAAGACATACGTGGGACTGGGTAATTTATAAAGAAAAAGAGTTTTAATGGACTCACAGTTTCCGGTGGCTGGGGAGACCTCACAATCATGGTGGAAGGCAAAAGGCACGTCTTACCTGGTGGCAGACAAGAGAGAAGTGAGAACCAAGTGAAAGGGGTTTCCCCTTATAAAACCATCAGACCCTCCTGAGACTTATTCACTACCATGAGAACAGCAAGGGGGAATCCGCTCCCATGATTCAATTATCTGCCACTGAGTCCCTCTCACAACACATGGGAATTATGAGAGCTACAGTTCAAGATGAAATTTGGCTGGGGACGTGGCAAAACAATATCACTGCCTAAACTAATAAGAAAATAAGGTTATAAGGAAGAAATATTATACCACAATTTTATTCAGAACCTGGAATTCTTTGAATCTATGTAATTATTAATTAAACAAATATTCTTGCTCTTATTTTGGTGAGGCACTGTGTCAATTGCTGAGTGCCCAGTGGTAGGTAGAACAAGACAAATTTTATCCTTTCTGATACCTTACTTTTTGTAGAAGAGACAAATATTAATTAAATAATCACACTAATGAATATGCAGTTACCAACTGAGATAAATAACTCTGAAGTACAAAAAATGGTTCTCTGAGAAGAATGAGAATTTATATAGTCTCCTCTTATCAGCGAACATTAACTGAGGAACTGTTGATTGAACAGAGATTTAAAGAATCACTAAGAGATGTTGTAGCGATATTCAAAAAAAAGGGCCTACAAAGGCAGGCATGGACCTAATCATTAACTCTGTAAAAGATTTGGGCCTTTCTTTTTTCTTAAGAACAGTGAAGAGTAAGCAAAAAGTTTGTGTGTGAGTGTGTATGTGTGTGTGTGTGCTTCTGTGTATGTCTGTGTTTTGGGGAGACAGAAAAGTTAAAATGAAGAATAAGTTGAAGGTAGAATGGAATAGAAGTAGTGGGCCATCAGAGAGCTGGCAATGATAGTTTCAATTAGGATGGTGGCAGTACAGGTTGCACCAGGCTTTACATTCCTGTCTTTATACAGCCAACAACTAAAACACAAAACCTTCACTTCCATGTTTCTTTGTCCTGTCTGCCTCATTTTTTCCTACCATTCCTGACTTATCTCAGAATACTTGGCATCGTGCTTACATTTTGTTTTCATTTTAAACGTTCTCCTCAAGTATGTAACTGTTTCTTTGAAATATTGACTTTAATTCCTGTCAACTTCTCCTCTAAAGATTCTATTTTCCCCATAGTCTTCTTAGGAAGAGGTTGCATCTTTTTTCATATCTAAAAGTGTCAGCAGGGTTAGAATCATACTGGGTTAAGGTCCACCAATATGACCTCATTTTACCTTAATTATCACTTTAAAGGTCCTGTCTCCAAAGACAGTCACATTCTGAACTGGTGGCTGGAACTTTAATATAAAAAGTTTTGCAGGGACACAATTCAGCCTATAACATCAGATATGTACATATAGATTTTAGCACCTGGAAGTGGGGTGCTGTTACACTAAATATCTAAAATGTGGGGATGGTTTTGGAAGCAGGAAACAGGCTCTAAGGAAAGTACTAGTGAAAGCCTAAAATGCCTTAAGGTAGCTGTTTTCACATTGCTGATAAAGACATACCTGAGACTGGGCAATTTACCAAAGAAAGACGTTTAGTGGATTAACAGTTCCATGTGGCTAGGGAAGCCTCACAATCATGGCAGAAGTTGAAAGGCACATCTCACACGGTGGCAGACAAGAGAAGAGAATTTGTGCAGGGAAACTCCCCTTTATGAAACCATCAGATCTCATGAGACTTATTCCCTATCAGGAGAATAGCAAGGGAAAGACCTGCCCTCATGATTCAGTTACCTCCCACGAAGTCCCTCCTACAAGACCTGGGAATTGTGACAATTACACAATTCAGGATGAGATTTGGATGAGGACACAGCCAAACCATATCAGTAGCCTCTGAGGCTTTTATAAAGCTGTGCATGAGCTTTAATAAGGTCTTTAGTAAGGGCTTACAGGAAAGTGAGGTAGAAGTTACTGCAAACTGAAAGGAGGAGGAACTGTATTGTGTAGTGGCAGAAAGTTTAGCAACCCCCTTAGTGCAGTTCTGTGAAAAGTAGAAAATATGTCTAATTAACCATGTAATACAGCTAAGGGGATTTTCAACCAGAGTTTTAAAAGTGCCGTCAGCTTTGTGGTGCTAACAGTAAAATGTGAGGAGAGAGAGATAAACTAACGAAAACACTATAAAAAAGAAGTAAGCCAGGACTTGATGATTTAAAAAAAAATCTGGGCCGGGCGGGGTGGCTCAAGCCTGTAATCCCAGCAATTTGGGAGGCCGAGAAGGGAGGATCACGAGGTCAGGAGATCGAGACCATCCTGGCTAACACGGTGAAACCCCGTCTCTACTAAAAATACAAAAAATTAGCCGGGCGAGGTGGCCGGCGCCTGTGGTCCCAGCTACTCGGGAGGCTGAGGCAGGAGAATGGCGTGAACCCGGGAGGCGGAGGTTGCAATGAGCTGAGATCCGGCCACTGCACTCCAGCCTGGGCGACAGAGCAAGACTCTGTCTCAAAAAAAAAAAAAAAAAAAAAAAAACCTGCAGGTGGCAAATGATGTAGAAATTAAGAAATTACTTCTGAGCAGATATCCAAGCTAGCAGACTGCCAGGAAAATGTGGACCAAAGATGAAGTTAAAGGTGTGACTGTAAAATCTTTTTCTTTTCTTTCTTTCCCTTTCCTTCCTTCCTTCCTTCCTTCTTTCCTTCTTTCCTTCTTTCCTTCTTTCCTTCTTTCCTTCTTTCTTTCTTTCTTTCTTTCTTGAAAATGTGGACCAAAGATCAAGTTAAAGGTGTGACTGTAAAATCTTTTACTTTTCTTTCTTCCTCTTCCTTCCTTCCTTCCTTCCTTCCTTCCTTCCTTCCTTCCTTCCTTCCTTCCTTCCTTTCTTTCTTTCTTTTCTTTCTTTCTTTCTTTCTTTCTTTCTTTCTTTCTTTCTTTCTTTCTTTCCTTCCTTCCTTCCTTCCTTCCTTCCTTCCTTCCTTCCTTCCTTCCTTC